>NW_007578589.1:16373-68030 GCF_000690725.1 Stegastes partitus
CTGACCAACATTTCCTCCTCTGTTCCTTCATGAATCGAACGCCCTGCAGATGTTGATCCTAGTTCCCCCCGAACCTCAGTCACATTTGACCAAACGGGCGTCACTACCTAAAACTTTTTCTGGGTTTTTTTGCGCTTATGTGGAGTTTATGTTGGAGTCGGTGTAGTGCTGGGAACTGGTGGTTTGTTGAGGTTAGCAGACTCCATTTCTAAGCTAACATTAGCTAGTGTTGCACACGGTTGGTGCTGCAGAAGAGAGGCATGAGGGCCACGAACTTGGTAGCGAGCATAAACATCACATCCTTTTTGGATTTTCCCAGAAAATTCATCTCCTTTCCACAGAAGTCAGTCCACAGGCTGTTGTGGGCCGGGGTCAGGGAAGGTCTCATTCTTTGAGCTACATCCAATTAAAGCTATTAATCCATGTAAATCGCTTGATATTCGAACACATAGTACCTTTAAGTAATGCTACACAACTCCAAGAAGCATTGGGAAACACTCGATACAGCTCACCTGGAATTGAGTCATGGTTTCCAGACACGATGCTGGAATGAGGCAGGATCGAGCATATCTTCAAATGTTTTGATTTGTTGGCCAAACCACTGCAGTCAGAGCTGTGGTTTTCTTTACAGATTCAGTCTCTGCTTCCCAAAAAAAAATCCTCCCCATAATGTTTTTTAAGGACTGTAATCATTTGTAAAATTGCATTTCTGTTAATGCAATCATGTCACATAACTTTCTAACAAGGCTCCTCCAGCAGTGTTTTGGACGGATCGTAATGTGATTTTCTGCATTGAGAAACCTTCGCAGAGAGCTGTGGCATGAAGCCCACCCTAACTACTTCCATGTATTCTTTTATTTCTTTTTTCACTTTTTATGTAGAAGATCTTCAAAACAGTTAAACGAATCATGAAGGGTTTAATCATTGAGGAATTAACCTGTAGTTTATATTAAAAAAGTGTGCATTCAGCTTCGAATAAAAATTTAAATTTAAAGAATTTCAAGACTGTGAACTGCAGTCCAGTTTAAAATGTAAATATTTATGGGAGAACATCCTTCTCCTGTTGGGCTGCACATTAAACACAGTGCCTGCTGCTGCTGTGGCCAAGCAGCTGCTTTATGTCTCAGAGCTGTTAGAACAACAAAATGGAGACAGAGAGAAAAAAAAAGCTCATAATAAGAATGAAAAGAAAAAGAGAAAGGGAAAAGAAAAAAAAAAAAAGCAGGAGTGTGCAGGCAAAGTCCGTAAAGATACCGCGTGCTTGGATAGGGATAAGGAGAAAGAGAAGGGAGATTGGAGAGCTTGACGTGGGATATGAGAAAACACAGGCTAATGCGAAAGAAAAAGTGGGATTTACAAAGCGGCCCTCCGGCGGCCATTTGGTTTGAGGAGAGGATGCGGCGTCCTTAAACTGCTGTAGCGCCGAGGTCAAACAAAATGTGGAGGCAATAAATCTGTGCTGCCTTTGGGGGTGGCTCCTCGCCGCAAATATAGGACGCCTCATAAAACAAACCCCGAGTTCTTCCCCACCTGAAGAATGATAATGGCCGAGCATGTGTATTCCATCATTTGGCTTTTACAAGACGGCACGTAAATTGTTAGAAACGTTTCAAAAGTCCTCGTTACTCTTCAAATTGTGACCAAATGTTGCACTCGAACCAGTAACTTTGCGCGCATTGGATTTAACTGCAACTGTGCGCGATGTCGCCGTCCAAAACAATGACTTCTAATGATGCAACCACCTACATTTGTGCTCACATATTTGAACTGAAACAGAGAAGACAGACACTTCATGCCAGCGCCACAGACTACACTTGAAAATGCAAACAGATGTGTTGAGCTGTGAGCTCCAAGACAGCGAACTTAAAAGTGCAGAGGGTGGATTTTGAAGATTTAAAGGGTTGGTTAACCTAAAAACCATATTTTCTGACTTATCCCTATAGTGGTATCCAACCATGCAGATAATGTCAGACTGACTTGTGAAGTTGGAGTTTCATGCTGCAATCCCAATAACAGAGAAGTAAACTTTGGAGGGAGACATGTTAACAATTTAGCGAAAACGTTTTTCCAGCGTTCTTGCCACCCAGATTAGTTCCAAAATGTTGACACCAGCAAGGTTTCTGTCCAAACACGGAGCTAAATTTTTAACAAATGTTGGGAATATCTGAGAAAGAAAACAAGAATTATTGCTTGTTTCCATCCACCGCTGATGTGTGAGCATCAGGAGCCGGTCGGTGGAGATAAACAGCTGCTGGTGCTAATTTTCCTGTCAGGTGTCGTTAAGGCATCGGGACACGAGAGTCCTCACAGATTTTGCAACAAGGTCACACGCTTCAATTCTTTTTCTGCGAAAAGGTTTTTGTTATGTTGAAATCATTTTTTATTGAATTTGCGACATTTTCTCTCAGTTGTTTTTTTGTGCAAATTGAAAACGCACATGAGGAGAGTTAGATGCACTTTTCTCCTAAAAGTGATGCTCTTGTACAACTAAAGCACAGCCTCATGCAAGAACTGATGGAGATTGAAGACTGTGATGACGGAGGGAAGTTTGTAGGGTGGAGGTAGGAGGAGAGGATGGCGACAACGGGGCCTTCACTCACAATACGGTTCTTCCCATCCCTTGTTAAAGACCTGATTTGAGTTTTGTTTTTAGTCACTGTTGGGTTGGGTTTAGTAAAATATCACACCTTGGTTGATACTTTCACAATCTAATAATACTTATAAGACGCTTGGTTAGGCTTAAGCAGCAAAACTGCTTGGTCAGAATAGGAAATACTACAATTTGTGTTAAAATGTGACATTTTCACAGCATGTTTAAAGCTCCTCCTCTGTTTTCTGGGTTACCAGGGTGACATATGATTGGTTGGCTGAAAAGAAGCAATGGTAAGGGGGTAAACTAAAAGGAAAAGACATGTTGATTAGAAACATATTTGAGATAAGTTTCCCTAAAATGTAATTTAGAAGTCGTATTAGAGTTTTTGTGAGACCTGGCCAATGCAGACCCACCCATAAAATCTGATTCACTTACACTGTATTTCTGTGGAAGCAGGAAACGATATACCAGAGTCTTGGGAACTCTCACAGAAAACTTACACGTGTCTTAATACAACAAGAAGTGAATAAGACTTTTTTTAAAAATCATTTTTGTGACCGACCAGTTCCTTCAACCAACTACGACCATGAACTCCCTCAAAACATTCACATACAGTCTGACCACCTTCCAACAACCCTAAATCCTCCGTGTGAGCAATCTCCTGGCATCCAGTTAACTTTCGAGCACCAAAAGTTGTATTACAGTGAATAACATAATCCACATTGAAAAGAGAGCTGAGGTATGTTACCAATTTATCAGTGTTGGCCGGCCCAGCGTTCATCCATCAAGGCAGCAGGAGGACGCTAAATCATCCAGGACAAGACTCGTCCTGCGCTCTCTGCCTGATTAAAACCTTTTATTCACAGGTTGGTTATACATGACTCTTTGCAGGTTTTCACAATCAGACTTTATTTCCTACCCCTTAAAGCAGTTGTGGCTAAATTGTTCTGTTAGTTGTGCCAATCCTCACAGTGGAACGAAGCTAAAAATACGGAAGATGTGCATTGAGAAGATAAGCGCTGGGATCATTTCTCTCTGCAGTATCTTGCGGCACCACGTTGCCTGATTTCCAGATTTCACTGCCATTTGGTTTTTTTTCGGACACAAAGGCCCCAAAACACCAGTCTTCATGGTATTCCTCTGTCAGCATTTTGTGCTGGACACGACGTTCCTCGGAGTTCTTCTGTGTACAGAATCCACACAGTTTATTCTTCCACATCTGGCCATGCGCTCAGTTGATGTAAAACACCAGGGAGCTGTGACCCCTTGTATAAGTTAACGGCCTGCTCCGGTAAACTGGAATGTTTGACGTCACCCATTTTTCCCTTCGCTGCGTGACTGCTTTTAACAAGGATCCAGCCAAACGTAATATTGTTTAGACAGATTAACGCCACTGAAGTTTGGTATGAACAGAAAGTCTTTGGTAATTCGATAGCGGTGCCTTTTGAGGTGGAGTCCGCGATTCTGGAGAGACGTTGTGGATATTTCGTTCGTTAGCATGTAGCATGTAGCAGATTTAGCGTCCTGTGGGTGTTTGATTTTGGACTTTCTGGAACACGGTTGTGCGGATTGATCTGATGAACACTGAAGTTGATAAAAAAAAAGTGGATTAGATTTGAATTATAGTCCACCTTTAATATTTAAAGGTACACGCAGCAAGTAGCATGTAGCGTGCTATAAGTAGCGCCAAAAAGGAAATGTCAGGGGATCGGAAATGTGTTCTGTGTGTTCGATTATATGTTATAAAACTGATAGACTGACTTTTTCAGTAGGTCCAATGTTGCACACGCATACACTGATTTCTGTTAGCTACATCCCATATAGCGAAGCCAAGGCTTAACAGGTGGTGCGGCACATTTATGTCTCCGGTGTGTCAGTGTGTTTTATTTAGCTTGATCAATGTGCAACTGGAATCGTCCTGAGAGGATACGAAAACCACATGTTTGACAGCCGACCAGGACTTCGTGTGAGATTCGGTTTTTCAACTCAAACAGCCACACCTGGGAAAGTTAAGGGGCCATTTCTAACCCGCTGTTGCGAATTTTCAACAATTTAATTTGAAGTCCAGCTTGTTTGAGTGCATTATATAAATCTGTCAACTTGGCCGCTGGCACAGAACGTCTGAGGGATTGGAACGGCTGAAACTCATCAACACGTTTGGGCCTCGTCCGCGCCAATGTGAATATTTTCCTAGACGGACTAAAATATCTGTTCGCGCAACAATTGATTTACAGGATGTCTCCGTACACATGAGAACACCAAAACAGACTGCAAACCCTCCAACAAGCACCTTGTTATAATACGTCGCACACCAGGGAAGACTGTCAGTCAACTGCAGATGCTGTGGACCGAGTAGTACCGGGAACAGCAGAGGGGTTTTTTTGTTCCGGTTGATTTGGTTCGCCAAGTGAAGTCGTCCACCATCTTTGTTCTGTCAGACACTGTTTCCTACACGTCCGCATAGATCTGCAGAGTTTTAAAAATCTTCACTTTACAATTTGTTTTAACAACCTAAGATGCTAGACTTAAGGATTTCTTTGTAATACGACAAATGGTATATTAGCTGTACCTTGACATGTTTCGGCGTCTTATCTGTCGCCTCCTTGTAAAGTCTAGTTTGAAGACAAAATGAACATCTTTGCTAACCTAAGATGCCGTTTGTATGTAGATGAGAGACCCACACATGGAAGAAAATGTCCATTTTGCTAAATATCTACATTAACGTGGACAAGACTTCAGTCTAGTTTACTCCAGTTGTTCAAGATTGGACTGGAACATACATACGGATCATGATTTTTGATGGATTAACGCTTGTATTCTGCGTTCGCTATAATAAATGACTGTAAATGTTATGCACTTAAACAACGCCATTTGCAATCAGACAACGTATCTGATAGCAGGATAACGTCAACACAATCAGGCTTCAGTGTTTAACAAAGTCCGGCCAGAAGAATAAACCCAACGAAGCCAAAGCGTGCTCTGTAATGAATCAATGTGGAAATCGTGCAGCACAAAGAATGCTCTTTAGAATGCTTGACCAGATAAAGATCGGCCTTGTGTTGAACTCTGACCCTGACCTCGGTGGGAGCTCCAGGCCAGGTCAGAGAAAGGCCTGACTCCTGGTGATCATGATAAAGAACAGTCACTCTTTGGTAGCTTGCTTTTTTTTTCTCCATCATTTTCAACACCCTGTAGTTCTCTAATTACAGCTAATTATTCATTTTTTTGCCGTCTGCTGTACGGCATATTTATGTCATAATGGTACATGCTAATGATGTCAATGTAATTATCCATCTGGCACAAAGACAAAGAGTCTGACTGATCTGTCCCTTAGTGGAGTTCATAGATCATAATGCAGATTTAGACTTCAATTATTAGTTCTACTCTAATATATATGACACGATAAGCTGGAGATGAATCCAGTCCGAGGCAACAAAAAGCAGAATCAGGCAGCAGCAGCAGAGATAAAAAAGCAGGAGGAGGGGATGTGTAATTTAGCAGGACCACAATCCTCCCAGGCCTGAACATGGAAGGCAACGTCTCATAGCTGCGGTTGCCTCTTTAAAAGGAAGACCCATCGGAGACGGGGGCCTGTTGATGGAAAAGCCTAGACATGTAATCAGCGAGCTACTTATTCATTTCAACTTTCCTGGCCTGAGCTCGCAACCCCTCCCTCCAGATTCAGAGCTTTGTTTGTGGAGGTGAGGAGCGTGTTCAAACTAGAGCCTTCTTTCAGATTTCAAACCCCATCAACATCATAAAGCAAATCCTCCCAATATTAAAGCAGACAGGATGCATCTTCTGACTAAATTCTTGTGCCAGTAATTACAAAAAAAGAAAAGCAGACTGGGTGAGGGATAATCATGTTGAAGCACAACACTGTGTGGAAAAAAAAGAAGAAGAGGTCTTGTTTTTGTCCCATTTCAGCTGAAGATTTGGGTCGATGTGGCCAAAAACCCTCGACAGAACAGCTGCTCTCATGGACGTCTTTATCAGCGGACCAGGTTGAGCTAAAGGTCCTTCACAGGGGGAAGATTTATGCTTGGCGGTGACAGCGAGGGTTTCAGAGCAGGAAAAAGGCAGCTGCTGCAGAGCCACCCCTCAGCAGCTGTAACTCATCTGCATCTGGACGAGGAATCAGGCGGCGCTCCTCGAGGTAGCGGCCATGTCAGCGGGGGGACGAGTCGCTCTGAGAACAAATGATTTCGTAAACATGAAGCGTCTTTTCTGCTAATCGGATGACACTATCGGTTTAAGGCCTCATCCCTGTTTTTCACCGAAGGAAACGAAAAGATGTAGTTGGAAATGACTCATTGTTTCCATCAGGTCATTTTCTAACCCTTCGACTTCTGGCTGCCACAGCTTCTCCCCAAACACACTGCATTATGAGTATTTCCATATTAGCCAAGGAAAATCCATAAACTATCCACTTGTTTTTTTGCATTCCCACATCTGCCAGCTGCATCACCGTCGGTTTTTAGGTTGTGCCATGACTGAGGGGGGGAGAAGAAGGGTGTCGGGTTCTTTGTTATCTGACTGACTGCCGTCTGGCGAGCTGCGCTTAATGATAACTGCAGAGTAGACGCATGAGTCATGTTTGAGGAGCTCCAGACTCCGTGTTTGAAACCAGGAGAGGAAATCGTCTGTGCCCTCTTAGCTGACTTGTGGAAAATCCAGAGTGGAGAGGTAAGGGAAGGGGCCTTCTCGCCGCGGTCACGATCAAACCGGGCTTTTACGGCGTCTGTGGAAAAAGGCAGAACCTGCGTTGCATTAGCTGAGAGGAGGGGAAAAAGTGAACGTCCTCCTCCTCCTCCTCCTCCTCCGCCTTGCGGTGGGGTTTTTAGGATGACTCTAAAAACCACACTTCTCTTCCAGTAAATTTCAAACTCACCCGACAAGCAGTGTTTGAAATCCCTCAACCCCCCGACGGGAAAAAAAACTGCTCTCCAACTCTGCGGCCATCTCTGAAAAGGGGCGGAAGTCACTCTCAGTTTACCTCCTATGTCGACCCCGTGTTCCTGAATTGGAGCTAAAGAAATCCAGTCAATCATAAGCACTTCCAAGAGAACAGTAGGGACAGTGAGTATGTTCTTCTGAAGCACTCCACCAGAATATGTTGTCCAAAATACGTTCTCCTTCCAGATACTAAGATTCATTGCTCCAGTGATTCCAAGCAAATAAAAAAAGAAGAGCACTGCTGTGTTCCATGAGGAGCTGGTTTTCATTTTTTGAAAGGCAACAACTTAGACGGCGGGATGTTGCTGGATGTCAGAAGGCAGGAAATGTCATTGCCGAACTATGTCGTGTTTTCTGTGTTGTCAAATGGTTTGCGGCCGGCATAACAATGACGGCTGAGAAAACATACCTTTGGGATTGGGATTTATTTGCCAGTTACAGCGTTGATCTTCTGAAATATACACAGCTGGTTGGGAGTAGTGGAGATGATGTGGTTGTATGTCAAGAGGGGGGAATCCTCGACTTCTGTGTCTTTGGATTGAAAATCAAAGCACTTTTTTAAGACAAACAGGTCGACTTGTTAAAAAAAACCCACAATCAAACATAAATGCTGACTCTGTTCTCTCATAGTTTCCATGCATTTACACTTGCCTGCAGTCGATGTAATCATAGTAGTAGCAGCCTGACAATAAAGGAAAAAAATGAGCGAACAAAAGTGTTAGGAAAGAATAATGACAACACAGAAAGGGGGTCTCCCGTGCTATTGTCTGAGGCATTACCCGACTCGCTGCTACCCATACTTGTGAGATTAGATGTAATGAGCGTAAGAGTGCCTGATTACACGGTGCATTTGTGCAACATTCAAGCCTCGCGTTTCCTTTAATTAGAACTTCAAAGGCCCCAATGCTGCCTTGTTAAGGCAAGTTTAAATGCAATGCATCACTCGTAGCCTCAGTCCGTCTGCATATTCACTTTGTCCGATCTTGTAACGACGGACTCGACGTATCTCGGTCTGATTTACGAGAGGGCAGGGTCAGGTCGTCGCTGCAGGTGGACAGAACTGGAATGAATCGTCCTGATTGACTTGGTTGATGTATTATTCAAGGAATGGATGAAAATATGTTAAAATCAGTCCCTCCATTGTTTAATTGAGGGCTTCAGTGGGGGGTAGAGGGACACTCTGTCACTGTGTGCTGCTACCAATGAGGAGAGATAAAGTTGAAAATCTCTATAATTAATCCACTGAATCCCAAAACCTGCCAAGTTTTAAACTGCTTTTTTTTTTTTTTAAATTGGCAAAATGACCATTTATCAGGGCCAGAACGCATAAAAACAGAAAGAATCACTAGATTTTCAATTGTACATCCATTCTTTCACTAATCAAGCGCGCTGTTTGGTTCATTTAGTAAACTAACCAAATCTAAGCTTAAAATCACATTTCATTAACCTCTTAAGGCCTGGCATCCACATGCATGGACATCACAGTTTGGGTTATATTACCACAGTATTTGTTTTTATCATTATTATATTATTATTATTATTATTATTATTATTATTATTATTATTATTGTTATTATCATGTTATTATTTTTTATATATTTATTAGTTTTAAAAATACTTTTTTACAGATATATTTTTATTTTCTTTATATATATATATATATGTATTTTTTTTTAGAGAAATAAAAAAAATGCATATCAAACAAGAGCTTGGGTCTGAAGAGGATCAAATTGTTTTCATTTTTTTCTTATTAAAAAAATTGCCAAAAAGAAACCATTTTCTACAATTCTGTAAAAGACCTGAAACATTCTGCGCTTCGTGGCACAACCAAACAGACATGACTGACTAAGCTGCGACTTACAATGACATAAAAAAATAAAACAATTTGAGAACTACTCGGCTGAACTGCAGGCTGTGTGTGTTTACGCAACGCACAGAGGAGACAAGTATGAAAACAAATTAGGAAGATTGAAAGCAAAACAAAAGCAAGTTGTTGGAAGATACGTTCAGCATGGCAAAACATCTTTCTGGTAAAAAACACCGAGAGGTTGTAAAAATGTAAATAGTTAAATATCTACAACGTGTAGATTTTTTTCCAGCGTTGGTAACATGATGAGTCCAGGTTTTCTATTCAACTTTTGTTTGTTTCTATCATTTATGGCATTCTAACTCTATCGTAGCGTGTGGAAGAGTTGTGGATGTGCTGTTTCCAGAGAGGTGCAGGACTTTATATCGAAGTGATAAATGAGCCCACAGTGAGTAAAAACGTAGCAGGAGCAAAACAAACTGCTTGGTGTTAATTACTGCCTTCAAAATATTCTGCCTCAGTTCTTGTTGTTTTCTTATAGAGAAGACTTTTTATGATCCTGTTTGAAGTATTCTTGGCAGAAACTAATGTGTGCCAATATTTCGCAATTCAAATTTTACCTACTTTTTTTTTCAACCTTCAAGCGATGACATCGCCGCTTATTAAATTCAGTACTGATGAGACTTTAACTTACATGATGGTGTGCTACAGGGGAGCAGGACCCATGGCAACTCTTACTGTAGATGTCACATAGAACAAGAACATCATTAATCATACATAGAGTTCATGATAATCCTGTAGATGTCGGAATAATGTTTTGTCTGGTTGTTTACTTTAATATTTGCATCTTAATGTTCATTTAATATTTGCACATCTGTCCTGAAATTCATTTGCATGTAAATTAAATTAAGAGTTACTGAAGAGTGAGGGAGAAAAAGAGTGCAAGAGTCGACATACATTTGATTTCGGCGTCTTCAACAGTCGACTGATGGGGAAAATTCAGCACTTCAATAACATATCTGACACATTCTCCCGTTGCACAATGCTTCTGTTGTCAAGTATTAAGGTGGAATTGAGTGAAAACACTTCTTCCTGACTGTTGCAGCTCTTAAACTTTAACTCGGATGTTGTTGGAGCCCTTCACAATGATGTACGATGGCGTTAGCCCTCTGTGCAGGTCTGGGTTCATGTGCTTCTTGTAGCATCTTTTGCAAAAGCAATGCAAACCCTAACTGGTGTTCAGGGCTCCTTTGTGCAGCTTCCTTCTTGGCTAACCTGACTCACCTGCAGTGTGCAGCTCAGAGCTGCCACCTGCTGTTAGCATGAGGAACAGGTAAAGGTTGGAGCTCAGGTCACAGAACACATGGGCTTCTGCCAGGAACTCCCCACAACAGGACCAGACTCTGCATCCAGCTCTCTGATTCCCTGTTAACATATCACAAAACCAGAAAAAGAAGAATTTCACTATGCATTCATATTTTCAGGGCTGTAATGAACACATTTGTGTATTTAATTGCTTCCAGGTGACACACGATTGAATACTCAGTTATTTGTAAAGCACATGTTGAAAGTATGAACCCGGCCTTCAGACCAAAGCGGTTAGTGGGACTTGTGGGTGAAACAGTGCTTCATAGGTGGCTGCAGGTTTTCTCTTCTGAACGTGAGTCAAGCTTCTGAGACGCTGCCTCTGGAGGAAATGATGTCATGTCTAACTGCTGGAGACTTTGCTGCAACAACACATCACGTTTTCCAGACCTCCTTTCTCTCACAGTGTGTGCAGAATATGATGGAAAGCTGTTTCGCATTA
Organism: Stegastes partitus; assembly: GCF_000690725.1. Lineage (NCBI taxonomy): Eukaryota > Metazoa > Chordata > Actinopteri > Pomacentridae > Stegastes > Stegastes partitus. The sequence continues at coordinate 27,537 of NW_007578589.1, forward strand.
AGTCCATGTTGTGTGTGTGTGTGTGTGTGTGTGTGTGTGTCAGTATACAGCAATGCTTTCCTTGCATTTCTTCTTCTTCTTTTTTTAATTTTTCCAGTCGGACTTCTTTAGATTGGTATTAACTGTTCGCTCTGGTCCAGACTACTTGTGATGATCAACCTAAAAGCTTCTGGCTCTGCCTGCTTCTTCTGTGGCGGCCTGGCAGCTTAGCGGTTAGCGCTGTCGCCTCCCAATAAGACGATGGTTCTGTGCTAGTGTTGACGTTTGCTCAGAAATACCGTGGTTAGTGCAGCTCTTGGTTTTTGTGCAGTGCATGCTGGGAACAGGGAAAAAGTGGAAGATAGGATGGAGGTTTAGTTTCCATTGGTAGAAAAACACAAGATTCCTTCATGCATCTTCACTAGTACAATTGCTGGCGTGTGTTTTTCAGTTAATATTGACACTGGCTTCAACAAAAGTCAATTATTTTCATTTCTGTAATTCAAACATTTCCTAAAAAGCTCCAGAGGTGCCTGGCAAGCCTCTATTGTTTCTGCATTGAACTGACACAAACTAAGAGCCTCCTTCACCTCTGTGCATTCCAGGAGATGACATGAGCTGCACGGCGGACGGCCAGGTGTACACGAACCGGGACATCTGGAAGCCAGAGCCGTGCCGGATCTGCGTTTGTGACAACGGCCAGGTCCTCTGCGACGAGATCCAGTGCGATGAGCTGACTAACTGTGAGAAGATGTCCATCCCAGACGGGGAGTGCTGCCCTATTTGTCAGAGCGATGCATCCACTGGCGGCGGGACGGACAGTTATGGTGAGTTGTCCTCGAGTTTATAGAAAGCAGAAAAAAACAGCACATTTTAATTGAATGCTTTATATTTATAGGTGATTCAGTTAAAGAGCTTCACACCCACAGTTTAACACACCTAAGCCTTCATTAGGACAAAAAAAATCACTTCCACAAGAATATTATTAAGAAAAAACAAGCTCTGCCTTTGTATATTGTTCAAAACAAAAGTATAAACAGCATTTTGGTGAGAGATGTTTTCACAGGTTGCCAATTTGAAGTACAAATTGCCGCCGTGATCGGGCTGTTGCACATCAGTAGGCTCATTCTACGAGTGACTGACATCAGATTAATTGTGTTAATTGACTGTTTTGCTTTTGTTTACTCTGACCGACCTGCATAATGATGATTAATGGATCTCTTCGGAGCGGCTTCACTGCGCTCTACGTCTTCTCAGCTTTTTCCACACAAACGATTTATTGACAGTTTGTTCCCTGACGTGCTCAAATGTTCACAAAATCTTTTTTCTGCTTTTTTTCTCCTCCATGTAGGTGGGGGCAGAATTTACAAGGTAAGCGACACTTGATCATGTGTTCTCCTCCGACATAAAACTGAATTGTTTGTTCTTCATGGAGTGTGATTTTGAAACCTCTTGTCATTTCTTTGTGCAGGGTCAGAAGGGAGAACCTGGGGATGTTCCACTTGTGAGTATTTTCTACACCGCTTTTCATTTATTAAATCTAAAATAGGTGCAGGATCTAACTGGCGTGTTTGCTGCTTCCCCTGCAGGTGACTGGCATCAGAGGCCGCCCTGGAGCTATGGTGAGCACCGCGGTTCTTTAGCATCTTCTAAAAAATTAAACCTCTTGGTTGCTGTTAAAGCGACAGTCCCTCCAGTTTCAAGTGCATGTTCTTCCACCTCAGTTGACACTAGATGGCACAAGAGGACAGTTACCTCCTGCATAACTTCACCTTAAAAGGATGCTAGCGTAGCAGGATGCTCCTCCGGTTCCTCTGACAGTTTCAGCTACACATGTGCATTGTTGTGATGCGGTTGCAGTTTTAGTCTGATCCTTGCTGTTTGTCACAACAGGGACCTCCCGGCTCGGCAGGAGAGAGAGGACCACGGGGACACAAAGGAAGGCCTGTACGTCACATCTGCAAGTCTCCACCGACATAAAGCACAAGTTAAATATGACAATAAAGTGTCAGTAGATTAGACTCATGAGTCCACACTAACAGAACGGATCAGGTGTGAGCTCATATCTGACCTAATCTGTTAGCAGAAGCTTCAAAGATGACACAAGAAGAAGTACTCAGACCTTTGATTTAAGCAACAGCAGCAACACCACAATCAAGAATACTATTTAAGTAAAGTAGTAAAGTAGTACTACTTTAGTAAAACACCTTCATTCTAAACCTTACTGAAATAAAGGTAGCTAAGAATTACCATCAAAATGTATTTAAAGGACCAATTAAACACCAAAACAGGCTCTGGCAGAGTTCTAGTTTCACATGTTAGCAATTATTATTACTGTTACAGTGACATGAAATAGAAATACTGACAGAAGTAGAACTGATGTTATGCAGTCAGGTAGCTTAATTTACTGTTATTCATGATGCCATGACAGGTTTTTAAAGTTCTGATCTGCTTTGAAGTTACTAGTTTCTACAGATGTCAGATGTAATGGAGTAAAAAGCAGAAAGTAGTATCAAATTAAAATACTGAGGTATCTTAGATTGCACTTTGGGGCAGTACTTGAGTAAATGTACTTTACGCTGTTGCTGTATTTGGTAGGATTTTAGAGTATATGTGGGTGTACACGAGGTAATAAACCACAGCAGTACGTACTGGATTACATTAATCAGAGCCAAAGCCATAGTTGTTACCGCTTCTTCAGCCTCCACGTCTTTATGAGACTTCAGCTACAATACTTCAGCTGCATATGCAGAATATTATATATGATGATGTCTCATCCATTTAAAGCTCTGTGCTCTTAGAAACAGCTTCCCCATGACGTCTGGACTCTGATTACTAAGGTCATGAGAATGACTCCTCTCCACTCCCTCTTCTGTCAGACTGTCCAAACTAAACTAAAAACTAGTGGGTTCAAAGGCAACAGACCAACAGTCAGACTGTCATGTGGGAAGTTGATGTATAAATGCTTCGCAAGCAAACATGCAGCAGGATGATGAATGAAGGCGCCCCTCTTGGTGGAGTTGCAGTGGTTTATGTGTGTGCTTGTGATTTATTAGAACCAGGGGTTTCCTGCTGCACACTTTACAGCTCACAGTTCACAAGCAAGCAGAAGTGAAGCTCCGTCGTTCGTGTCGAACCGGAGCGGCACGTACCACTGTAAATCTTCACCGCGCTGATTAACTGATTTATCTTCATGTCCGTCTTTAAATGTACTAAAATTAAATCAGAATAAGAACTGAAGTGTACCCAGGAGCCGTCGCTGCCAGGATGAATAAATCAACGTCAGACTGAGTGGAGTTTAAAAACTCTTTCTTTCCATTACTTTCTAGGGACTGCGTGGCCCTGCGGGATACGATGGAGAGCCTGGTATACCGGGTCAGCCCGGTGAACCAGGACCTCCTGGACCTCCAGCGCACCCCGGGGTGAGTAGTGCAGGGAGGACAAACACTGCATGTACACAGACCTGCTGACATGTAGAGAATTATTACCTCACTTTGTTATCATGTAGACCTCCATGTCAACTCTTTAACAGTTGCCATTTCTGCTCTACAATACTGACATTCTGGTGAACTGCTATCCACCAGTTTGTGCCTTCTTCTAGTCCACTGCACATGTTTGAATTAATGAGGAGGATACATCTCCTGAATCCTCCCTAAAATCTCTGATATGAATACTGATCAAACCCAGTTAACCTGAAGTGTTTTTCCCTGCAGGGCCTGGGATCCCAGATGGCAACAGGGTTTGATGGAAAAACAGGACCCCAGGCCATGCTGAGTGGCACCAGGGTAAGAGGACGTCAGCAAAACACGAACTGATGCGTCCGCGTTTCCTAAACGCCTCAGCCGAAGAGCACAACAGTTTTTAAAATGAGGGCTGATCGTGTTTTGGAAAGTGGTTTTGTGCAAGACTGTTGTCCATAAGTGTGCTGCTTTTGCTACTTAACCACAGCTCTAGAGGTGATATATGGATTCTACATGTAAAAATGTTGACTCTCACAATGCAGTTTGTGGCATCTTTTTATTAACCCCTCCTCATCTTGTTCACACCCACACAAGATGTTACAAATGCCCCCATCTGCAGCACAGACTCAGGCCTGTATCTCTCTCCAGAGCTTCACAACTTTCACAATGTGAATTCCAAAAGGACACATAAATTAAACTTGATGTGCAAAAGTTTAATTGTGCAACATTGCGTGCTGATCTTCCAGAAATAGCTCCCTGCAATTAAAAAAAAATAAAAAAGCCCACCACAGAAACACACCCCACTCAGCAGCCTTCTGAAACAACCCGTCCATCAGCACTTGTGTGAACTGATGCAGTTCATCAGACAAGCTGCTCACTTCAGATTCTCTTGTTTTAAATGGCAAGTAGTGACAAAACAAGAGTAACGTGACGCTGGTGATGCCTCCCCTCCACTGAAGGAGCTCTGACACCCACATGTCAGCATCAGTCCTGGAGGCTGACAGTTTACTGTCCCGGCTCATCCTGCAGATGTTCCAGCGGTCAGCATCCCCGGAGCATCACTCTCCCTCCGGCTGCTCTTTGTCCACAGTGCAGCCCGGTGGCTCCCCCAAAATGGCGTCTTTTTCCTCCTTTGTAGCCGCTTTATCGCTCTCCGACCCGGCCCCAGCCTCCTCCCGTTTCGCCGCCGGTTCGCCCTCCCCGTCGCTGCCGCTGCTCGCGCCGTCCTCCTCCAGCAGCGCCACAGCCTGCTCCTCGGACCACTCTCGGAAGGCGTTCTCCACCGCGTCCCGGGAGCAGCCCACCAGCTTGGCCGTTTCGGCGACGCTCACGCCCAGCTGTCGGGCCATGTCGATCTGACCCTTGTCAAACTCGCTCAGGGCTTCGTACGCCTCCATTAGTCCCCTTGTTGCTTTTACGGAATAGTCACAGTTTGGTTGTTCTTCAGTGTGTTAAGAGGAGCCGAGCAGAGCCGAGCCGACTGGAGGACACTCGGCTCCAGTCGGCACGGCGGGAACCTCGGGTCGCGCATGCTCCCTGTGGTCTTGACTGAGAGGGATTATAATGCGCATGCTCTACGGGGGAACATCCGGGTATCTCGTACCGCCGCACACTGGAGCTGAACTCCTCCTTCAGATTGCTCCTTTTTAAAAAACTTTTATTAAACTCTTTTTGAAGACCACTTTCTGTAATCATGAAACCAAAGAGAAACTATGGACTAATAATCATTTGTTTTTGCTTTTATAAACTGTGATGGGCTTTTATTTTTAACTGTTAACGGAGATTTCTGCAGACTAAAGTAAACATTAAAAAATAAAAAAACAAAATAAATAAAAAGATTACATTAGATTAATCGTAAGTAAAAAATATTTCTTAGTTTTGCTAGTTTCAGCCACACTTACCACTTAAATATCAAACAATTCTAAATTCTATCACCTTAACAGTTACTGCATTGTTTCTAATCTGAACAGATTAAGTAATTGCTCTTAAAAATGAAGAACTAACAGTTTAGATTCACTGTAAAAGTCATTGCACCAACTCATTATTGAGATTTAAGTATTTCATTTTTACACGCTCAGCTTTATTTTTGATGAAACTACTTCCTCCTCCTTGCACACATTTGTAGAGATGTTCCTTCATTCTCCAGAGCTCTTTGCAGGAGAGGCTGCGCTGTTCTACTTTTCTCATTAAAATACCCCAAAAGAGTTCTGTTGGAGTCATTTTGCACATAAAAAACTTGACAAAACTGGGAATGTTCAGGTGTTCAGAGCTCATTTAGAACCATCTTAACACAATTAAGCTAATTAGAAATCACAGCTGTACTCAATTTTGTTGCAGTAATCACAGCTGTATTCACTTTGGTTGTATTTAGTTTCTACTTAGCAGCTGTATTTTCAGCACAGCCTTTCTTTGTTTTGGATTGTTCAGAAATGGAAATAATCCTCCTGTCGATGCAGACATAATGGAATTACTGTGAAGTGATAGAGTTTTGAATCATTTGGCATTTTTGTGATATTGCACATGAATTTCAGTTTAATTTGGTTGGATATATGTATCCATATGCTTAGATGTGTTTGTTGAAATGCAATATAAAATCACAACCTATCACAGAGTTACAACTCTCATAGCCACAACACACATATGTAGAATAAAAGCTGATTTTCTCTGACTTATTGCCAGCAGAACAAAAACTGGGGTTTTGCTATTTATGTGGCACAGCAGTGGAGACTTCATTATTATTATTTTTTCTTTATGATCTCATGGTAGCATTATTCATGATTTACATTTTTCCACTGTGAAATTATTGGGAAATGAAATATTGTTTCCTCTGGAGAGTCACAATATTTTTTTTTTCTGTTGTGTCAAGTAGATTATTAGAGTTTTCACTGTTGCTTAAATTCAATCATTTAAAAAGTAGATGCATACTGCAAGAGTGAAAAATCATCTCAATACTAAACAAAAAATGAGTCCTATAGATGAAATGCTATTTGTTGCACTCAGCCAAGAAGTTAAGATACTTGACCTGTCTTAGAAATAAACATGGCAGCAATTTCAGTTTTTCATGAACCACAATCACTGCATTTGAGTATAGCTCTGTTGGACACCTTTGAGACTTTTTGCCTCAAATTCATTCATTTAAAGGGTCACTTCACACAAATTCTATATCTAAAAAGGAAAAAATAAGGCACACAAATAAATAGAAAATCATAACGCGCTTACTTCTCCCAAATCATATATGGCCATTTCGAGTAATTAGTTAGATTTAGAAAGAAAATAAGCAATACATCTCAGAATTTTCACCAAAGTAATCGATGTGTATAGAATTTAGTTCTTGGTTCAGCATTAACAAAAGCTGATTCAGAAAACTCTACAGCAACAACGCCACTGTTACGCTTCACAGTCCACATCCACAGAACACCTACTAAAGAAACAGTCCCCACGAAAACCATCAAAACTATGTGTCTGCGTGTGGCTGATGATGTTTTGAATTGAATCCTCGCCTCTCTCGTAATGGGAATAAAACGGAGAAGACGTGAACAATCTGTTTATCGGTTGCCTTTAAGCAAACAATCTGGGAAGCTTTTAGTTATTTTTATGATGCTTCACAGTAAATAACATTTAACTTTAAAGCAGATTTTACTGAATATGCCTGCAGTCAAGTAAAACTTCAGTGTCGTACCATCTGTTTGAGTAGAGCAGTTTAGTATGTGTTTGTCAGATGGGGAATGGACCAGTAATTATTAAAGGATTGCTTTCTCAACAGTGTTGGAAAATGGGTTTATAGACTTTTTCTAATAAAAATGTAATCACCAAATGAAACTTCCACCATCTTGTTCACTTGATTTGCCATCTTGTTTCAGGGAGAGTCTGGAACCAGAGGACCTCCCGGGCCCAACGGCTCACCTGTAAGTCCACAGCGTCTTCACAACACCGATAACTGACACATAAACAGCATCCTATAATTTTGTTGTGCTCACTGTTTATCTTTTAAACATTTCATCCCTCCGTTATAGGGTGTGTCTGGCCCACAAGGACCCCCTGGAGATGTTGGTGATCCAGGACACATGGTATGGATTCTTCTGTACATTTCCTATGTGTGGTAAAATCAACTATAAACCTGAAACCCCACACATACTGAATATACACAGTAATAACTGGAATGAATACATTTTTAACTTTGCTGTAATGGTTTTTCAGAGTGACGGGTAGTTGCTGGATGTTTATTGTGTCTGTGTTTGTCAGGGTTCGCCTGGACAAAGGGGACCTGAGGGCCCTGCAGGGAAAGCAGGTGAAGATGTAAGTGAGCTTTTGGCTGTTTGTCTTCCTGTATGCTACATTAGTGAGTAAAAAAAATGTCTTTACATCCATCAGCATTCACTCTCACATTTCTGTCCATTGTGCCACATGCCGGCTGAGACTGTAATCTGTGGGAACGTTTTCTAAAAAAAAACAAAAAAAAACCATCAGCCTTGAGAAGTTGAGTGTAAATCTATATTCATAAATGAGCATTTTTGACAGTTAGACAGGCCCGGCTGCATTCAGGGTATTATGAAATGGAAAATCCTTGAGCCTCTTTGATAATTACAGCGTATGGTGACAGACAGTGTACTCAGAGTCAGGAGAAACGGCCTCGTCAAATCATTTGCTTCCTGCCACTGTCACGGTGTAAAACCTACATCTTGACATGTTGCATCTTATACACAAAGCGATAAGAATGCTCCCACCTTGCATCCAGAGTATTCAATACAGTTGGAGCTCCTTGAGCAACACAAAACCAACAGCAAGAAATCTGATAGTGGCATTTATTTCACTTGAATATTTCTGTAATGTATAAATTCCATGTCTTCACCAGGGAGAAGCTGGCAAATCAGGAAATTCTGGAGAAGTTGGATTCCCCGGATCAGCAGTAAGCTTCTCTAACTCGAAACCTAATAAAGATTCTTGTTTATGAATCTCCAGTGGACATAACTAATGATTTCGGATGTTTTAGGGTCCTCGAGGTTTTCCTGGAACACCTGGGCCTCCTGGCCTGAAGGGCCACAGGGTGAGTATACATCCCTCTCTGAAACATTTGGACGTTATAAAACAAGCATCTGCGCTGCCATGATTAGTTTAGAGCTCTTTAAATAAAAGTGATTTTACCTAATTTTGCTGTTTTTTTTCTCTGTTTATGTACACTCAGCTCAGCTCTGCAGGTACGGCATTAAACACAGCTAGGTTTAACAGTTTCTTTCTGTCTTTGTCACAGGGCCACGGCGGACCAATCGGCCAGAAAGGTGAAACTGGAGCTCTTGGATCCAAGGTATAACAAAAAGTAGAATAAAGCACTTGTCATTTTCAATCTGTCAGAGTGTTCACTTGGCAGCCTACATAGTATCATACCTATTTGACTTAAATGACTGCTAAAAAAAAAAAAAAGCCTGTTAAACATCTTATTATGTGGTAATGCTAGTTTACTGTAAATACGTTTTCTGTGGTTTTCCAGGGTTCCACAGGGCCCCCTGGTCAGATGGGAGGACCTGGACCCATGGTAAGTTCAGCTGCTTATTTTACAGAGCCAGTGAAGTGGAGTAGCCCATACACATGATACAGTTGGTTATGCTTATGAGCAGATGTGGCCTTTCTGATGTTGCCCTTATCTTGAATTTGCTCTAAATAACCTCCTGCATGTCCAAACTTTAAAGGGATGCATTAAACAAAGGACAGCTGTAATTTATCACTGTCTGTGAACAACAGGGTCCGGCTGGGATGCCAGGGGAGAGAGGACGCTCTGGACCTGGCGGTATAGCGGTAAGGATGATAACACAATGCAGCAGCAACATCTGCTACCACAATCATTTTTTTCCCCCCCTAACGTCTAAAATATACAAGTTGTAGTTGGCTGTATTTTAATGTTTGTGCATGATGTGTTCATGTAATACGAGTATATTTAAGTTTAAATTTGGTTATTTGTAAAAATGTACATGAGCAGACGGTAGTTAGTTCATGATTTCAGAATCAAACTGCTTCATTTTTGTTTCTTAGGGTAAACGTGGTCCACCTGGTAATATCGGGAAACCTGGTCCAATGGTAAGTCAGCATTCACAGTGTTGGTTTTAGTGGATTTATTGTACATGATAGGGATCAACATGGCATTTGTGGATGTAGGTGCTCGTGCTTTGGTGGATTTGAGTGAAAACAGATCAAATAAGTTGATGTATGTCTGTATGCGTCACTATCTAAAGTACACTAATGTGGTCTATTTGCCACTTACAGTCACACAGATGTCCTGCTATACCTGGACAATCAATGTTTTTTTTTTTTTATTTATCATGTGACTGCATATTTTCACAGTTATGTTGATACAATAAAGCCTTATTGTCATTGCTGTTGGTTAACAGGGCCCCCTGGGTCTCAATGGCCCACCTGGATATCCAGGAACCCCAGGAATGAAGGCAAGTACAGTAAAACACTAAATAAAGAAGACAGGCTTTTTTTTTATCACCTATGAATAAATGCTGTCAAAGTCGAATGTATCTTATGTCTGTACATTAATTGTACCTGATGATTGTCTTCTTCAGGGACAACCTGGACCCACAGGCGTCCGGGGTCCAGAGGGCGCCCAGGGACAGAGAGGAGAGACCGGTCACCTGGGTAGAGCTGGACCTGTTGGCATCAGGGTACACTTCTTACTTTACTTTTACTTACATGTCACTTATCACACATTATTGAGAAGTTTCTGGTGAAGTTTCAGAATAGCTCACTGTATCCATCAGAGCATTGATCTGATGATCTCATCTGACAACGTTTCTGTTTAAAGGGACCCATGGGTACAGATGGAGGCCCAGGTACCAAAGGACCAGTGGTATGTACACATTTATTCATTTTAGGCAAATTCTCCATTGCGGTTTGAATACAGCGAGGTCACAAACACATGGTTAACTCTTTACAGGGTAATCTTGGACCACAAGGCCAAGGTGGCCATTCTGGACCTCCTGGCCCTCCAGGACCTCAGGGAAGCACCGGTCAGCCTGGTATCAAAGGACAACTGGTAAACTGGCTCAACGTTTTCATTGAATTGCTGGAATTTCTTTAAATCCTTGATAACAACAGACAGGGGACTCACAATTTTTGCGTTCTTGTGTCAAAGGGAGATCTTGGTGTTGCGGGATTCAAAGGAGAAGCTGGACCTAAAGGAGAGCCTGTAAGATTCAAATCCAAAAGTCAAACTGGTGTACATCATTAGATAATAACAATTAATTGAAGGAAAGTAAAAGTTAAAAATTGTCCTTCAGCTGCAGTATGTACTCTGGCTTGTGTGTTAACTTCCTAGGGTCCACCAGGCTCCCAGGGAGTGATCGGACCTCAGGGTGAGGAAGGAAAGCGAGGAACACGTGGAGACTCCGGCTCTGTTGGCCCTCCTGGTCCCGTCGGTGAGAGAGTGAGTCAGCATCCTGCATCCTTCTGTAACATTCATCCGACAAGGAGTTGCAGTGTCAGGATAGGGGTCAGCTCTGTAATGAATTCAGTCCTGAGAAGTAATCACTTTAGGAGGGAGGCAATAAATTGCTTTTGACAAATTGGTGTGTGAAATTGGAAATGCTCCCATTTATATGTTTACTCATGGATAGTGGCAAATACGATGATTAGCACTGTTGGCTCACAGCAGGAAGGTCCACTGTGGTCTCCTCATGTCTGTGTGGTTTCCTCCTGGTTCTCTGGCTTCTTGCCATAGTCTGAAAGTTAAGTGGACTGCAGAACCAAGCTGTCCTGTAGATTAGTTCTACTTTCTTTACTACAGTGATCTGATTTAATGCAGTTGTATAAATTTAAATGTGATGAGAATCTAACTCATCATCTGTTTTTCAGGGATCTCCTGGAAACAGAGGGTTCCCTGGTGCTGATGGGCTGCCAGGACCAAAGGTAGAGTATATTTTATACTTACTGTTCCTGGAAATCAGTTTGCTGCACATAACAGTGATGATTCAAGTTGTGAGTGTTTAAGATTTAAGATTTTAAGAAGTATGAGGAAATAATTGTCTGTTTTTTGTTTTTTTCTCTCTCGAAAGGGTGCTCAAGGAGATCGTGGCACATCTGGACCATCAGGGCCAAAGGGTTCTCTTGGAGACCCAGGACGTACAGGAGAACCTGGTCTACCAGGTGCAAGGGTAACACAAGAGCTTGGCATTTTACTTTTGAGTTGCATTATCTTTAAACCCCTTTACTACATCAAAATAAGTATTTCTAGCACATAAATGTCCATGACTTACAGTTTTATCTCTTTTTTTTCTCAGGGTCTTACTGGTACCCCTGGAGTCCAGGGAGCAGAGGGCAAGCCAGGACCTCTGGTAGGTCACAAACTAAATACTAGACATATAAATCACAATCACTACAAGTTTTATTAATGATTCTGAGAAATTATCAGTGTGGGTTGAGACAATGTATGATGTGCTTCTTATTAAGGGGGCTCCTGGTGAAGATGGTCGTCCAGGCCCTGCAGGGTCCATAGGAAACAGAGGGCCTGCAGGAACCATGGGAGTACCGGGCCCTAAAGGCTTCAATGTAAGATGCAAAGTTACTCAAAACTGTGCATCAGTAAATCAGTCCTTTCAGCCTCTGTTCCATTTCTAATTTAAATCATGATCTACTCTCAAAGGGTGACCCAGGAAAGACAGGTGAACAGGGATCTCCAGGAGTGCTGGGTCAAAGAGTGAGTATTGTCTATGAGTTTGTTTTGCATCCAGCATGGAAAGGAGGACATAAGAACGTTTCTGAGATACTACATGTGCAACCATTCTCTAGTGCTTTCAGTGTTCTATTACTGCAATGATCCACTTTACAACAGAAGTTCACCATCACCTAATACCCCTACACACCTTTTGGAGATCAAGCGATGAGTCTCCTCCAGATGTCTAATGTGCAGGATTGTTAACTCGCTATTTGTATTCAGGGTCCTCCAGGAAAAGATGGAGAGGTCGGACCTGCAGGCCCCCCTGGTCCACCTGTAAGTGTTCCATTTCGCTGTAATCACACTATCTGCTTAGAACCTTTTCTTGTTCTTCTTGTTCTTTTTTTTTTTTTTTACTGCTGTTGCAAATGACACTGAAATGATTGTTTCCTCTCAAAGGGTGTTGCAGGAGACAGAGGAGAGCAGGGACCTCCGGGTGTAAATGGATTCCAGGTGCGTGATTGTTTTTGGCTCGTAGTTAAATGTTTAAAAGTTCTAACACAGTTTCCAGAGTTGGATAGATGTGAGGGGACAAGGAGGTTGTGCTATAGTGGTCATGTTTGACTTTTCTTTTGTGCTCTTAGGGTTTGCCTGGAAATCAAGGCCCCCCTGGAGAGCCTGGAAAGCCAGGTGACCAGGTGAGTCCAACAAAAGCGTAGAAATGCAACTTGTAGCTATATCACATAATTGGTTTAGTCTTGTTCTCTACTCTGAGATGTTTTATATCATTTGAACTGTTATATAGTTGGGATCCAACATGTGTAACACAACTGTCTGTTTCTTTCAGGGTATTCCTGGAGAGCTCGGTTCTGTGGGTCAAATCGGACCAAGGGTAGGTGAACTGCATTTATTTCATCAGTCTAACATTATTGGTGTTGGTGACTATCTGAGACCTAGCTGATGGTATCTGTTCTCTAGGGAGAGCGTGGAATTCCTGGGGAGAGAGGAGAGTTGGGTTCAACTGGTCTGCAGGGACCTAAAGGAATTCCTGGTGCACCTGGTCCAGATGGGCCAAAGGTACTGTTCCACCAGCATGACTTACACTGAACAGCCACAACATTAAAACCACCTGCGTAATATTGTGTAGGTCTCTTGTGGTGCTAGAACAGCTCGGAATTGTTGGGACATGGCACAAGACCTCTGGAGGTGTCCTGTGGTGTCTGGCACTGGAACATTGGCCGTGGATCCTTTGGGTTTTGTGGGTTGTGCAGTAGGGCCTTAATGGATCAGGATTAGGATCTGGGAAGTTTTGAGGCCAGATCAATGCTTTTGTCATGTTCCTTGAACCTTACCTGTGTAGTTTTATGGTGTGGCAGGTTGATTATCTTGTCTGGACCCAGCGGAACCTTACATGGTCAATGTCCATCACTTCATCTGACGGTGGTTTTAATGCTGTGGCTGATCTGTGTATCTGCACAGAGAAAGTGTGAACCGGTTTGGGCAGATTCAGACTAACCTTGATGTTTGTCACTGAAGGGTAGTCCTGGTCCTCCTGGTGCTCTTGGTGATGTGGGTCCTCCAGGTCTTCAGGGAATGCCAGGAGAGAGGGGCATCTCTGGGCCTCCTGGGCCTAAAGGGGACAGAGTAAGTTTGTCAACATCTTTGCAAAAATTCCAACCTGTGCTTTGGTAGTCTATGGAGGATGCTCATGGAGTTTGGCCATTTATAGGAAAACTCACTGCGACTGTGATCTCTGCTGTTAACAGCAAATTTTTCTTTCCTGTCTTTGTTCAGGGAGCACTTGGTGAGAAAGGATCAGAAGGTACACCTGGAAATGATGGCGCAAGAGTAAGCAAATAATCTTTGACTCGCTGCAAACACATTTAGTCTTAACCATGAACAAAGAAGTTAAATTTACACTTGTAAGGCTAAAACAAACTGTAGCTGATGATGTGTTCAGACAAGCCTGTCACAACTTGTTCCAAGAAATGTGTCCACTGACATGACTGTACAAGTTACTGTTAACAATGAGTAATGGTGATGAGTGGGAATCCCCAGTCTGACTTCTTTGTTGTCAACAGGGAGCTCCTGGTCCCGTTGGCCCACTAGGACCTGCTGGACCCAGTGGTGAGAAGGTAGAGTATTTCTTTTATAATACACGTCTAAAGACTGATGTTTACATCAGAGCGATTCAAGGTTCTTTGGATGCCCAGTGTGCAAGCACAGTCTTTGGCTTGTGCTGCAACAACAACACATTCTCAGTAAAGGAGATCTTGTGTGATTTATTTGCAGGGAGAGCCTGGACCCAAAGGACCCGCTGGACCTCCAGGATCCAGAGGAGTGCCTGTACGTAGACCAAACCAATATTTTTATCTTGCACATTAGGTCCATTTTGGTCATGTTTATTGTGCTACAGCATATCAGTGAATCATTATGATTGCAGGGAGCGAGAGGCGACCCTGGTCCGATTGGATCTGTTGGATTTGCTGGACCCCCTGTAAGTAGATTGCAACACTTCTGTATATTGAACATATTTGTGGCTTCTATTGATGCTCCAGCGAGTGAAAGAAGGAAAATATTACTACAAATGTTATGTACACTTGACAGGGTCCTGATGGCCAACCTGGAGTCAAGGGAGAGCCTGGAGAGCAAGGCCAGAAGGGAGATGCTGGGTCTCCAGGACCACAGGGTTTGGCCGGTGCTCACGGACCTCCTGTGAGTTGCAAAGACACATTCTCATGCAGTCAACCATGTTGTGTTCTTAACCGTCTCATCAGACGTATTTGTAAATTTAATTAATCCCCTTTGGACTTTTTGTGTATAAACTCCTGCAAAACTATTTATCACTAGCGCGCATGTCTTGAGAGTTCCAGAGAAGCTAAAGTTCACGTGCCGCCAATGTGTTGCTGACAAATAATTTGCTAATGATGTGTTGGTTTATTTTAGGGGCCTGTTGGTGTCGCTGGACTGAAAGGAGGAAGAGGGACACAGGGTGCACCAGTAAGATTATTTCATAGTTACAAAAGTGTTATTACCATGTGAAATTAGATGAAGAAAAAAATATTTTATAATCCCAGGACGGGTTTCACTCCAGATTATTTTATATTATGGAAAGTTTAACACCTGGTGTGGTAACTTGAATATGCTGTACTTTGTTATGTCACTGTACATATTGAATTCTGCCATAAAATTGGGAACACTGTATCTGAGGACGTTTCTGCTTGCAGGGCCCGACTGGTTTCCCTGGATCTGCAGGAAGAGTCGGACCTCCAGGCCCAACTGTAAGTACTGCCCTGAGTTTGTATGAAAACACAGTCAGAGTCACAGAAACATAAACATGAATCATAAACATGTAAAACTGTAGAAGTCACTAATGTGTAACATACAACCAGAAGGCGGTCACATCTCTGTAAGGTTGGAGCATCAGGATCTAATTCAGCACAGTTTTACAGCTAAAATTCAGTGTTTATAGAAAAATGCAGATATTTAGGTGCCGATGTGAACAACTGCTGCTTACAAACAAAAACTATAAACTGTACAGATTGCATTGATGTTAACTGTATGTAAAACATTTGGACTTTAAGGTCCACTGTTCTTTCAAGTTTCACAAGGGTTCGCTGGATAATATAACCTTAACTTATATTTATTTATTTTTTTAACTTTCTAGAAAGTTCAGACGAGATATTGTGTATATTTGTTCATAAATGTGGCGGCGCAGCACGGAGGAGTTTGTTTGAACAGGCTTTCAACGACATGCATCAACAGTATGCCTGTAATCACTCCTGCTAGGGTCCAGTTGGAGAACCTGGACCACTGGGACCTCCAGGAAAAGAAGGTCCTGCTGGACTTCGTGGAGATCATGGACCCCCTGGAAGACAAGGCGAGCGAGGCCCTGCAGGACCACCAGGGAGCCCGGGAGACAAAGGAGACTCTGGAGAGGACGGCCCCACGGTATACTGATCTTATTCTACATGCAGTAGCTTTGTTATTTTTCAGGCTGCCTAACGTTGCAGTAACAGTTCTAAAGTTCTAGTGAAACAATTAAAGGGTCTATTAGTTCAACATTAAATTGCCTTTATATATAAATGTCATTTCAACAGGAAATAAGGAAAATGTTTGTTCTGACTGGTGTTAAAGAAGTATTTGATCTAATTTTCCTGTGTGGTGTTGTGTGCTTTAGGGTCCTGATGGTCCTCCAGGTCCAGCTGGAACTACAGGCCAGAGAGGCATCGTGGGTCTTCCTGGTCAGAGAGGAGAGCGTGGAATGCCGGGTCTCCCAGGACCAGCGGTGTGTATCACTGAAATCCTCTTTCTATTTTATTTCTATCTTCTCCAGCTGCTTCATGCCGTGTATAAGCTGGATCATAAATCATATCACGACCCTCACTGCCTCACTACGCTCCAGTCCACAGTGCATTGTGTTTCACTACTTCTACAGTACATAGATGGGGTCTGTGTGTGTTCGGCTGCATTATCAGCTGCCTGTGTTTGCCTTTTAGGGTCCACCAGGAAAACAGGGATCCCCAGGACCAGGTGGAGATAAAGGTCCTCCAGGTCCAGTGGGTGTTCCTGGTGCTAACGGACCTCGTGGTGATCCTGGTCCTGATGTAAGTGCAGGTTTTCAATTGTTTACGATTCCAAAGTTACATAACCACAGCATTCTTCATGCTTTCTTTGTCTGCTCCTCAGGGTCCTGCAGGATCTGATGGCCCCCCAGGAAAGGATGGTGTTCTCGGACAAAGGGTAAGATCAGGGACAGTCAGAATGGACCCTCAGTGTTGCTTTACATATTGCAAGTGACTGACGAGCATTAAAATTGCAGGGAGACCGAGGAGATTCTGGTCCTGAGGGCTTGATTGGTCCTCAGGGACTTCCTGGACCTCCCGGTCCTGTTGGTGCACCAGGTGATGCTGGAAAGAGAGGAGAGTCTGTAAGTAGTTTTTCACCTTCCAGAAGTTTCTGTTCTGTGCTTGTTTGTACATCCGTTTGTCCATCTGCAGGATGTATTAACATGTGCTGAGGACACACGAGGACATTCTGGGAGTCGACCTGATTTAAATCCTTAACAGAGAGTCACAGGAATGATGTGGATGAGAGGCTGGAGAGTGTCTCAGTGTTGGCAGAGGTCTGTGTTCCCGGAGGCCTTTCTAATTACTCTGCTCATTTTCAGGGCTCAAGAGGACCTGCAGGTCCACCTGGTTCAGCTGGAAAGAGAGGATTAGTGGTGAGTCTCCGTCTTGAGGTCGTGTATAATAATGGTTTATGAGCTGAGTGAGTTGCATTTACAAAATTAAATGACCTTTTCAGACACATTTACATGATGTCAGTGCAGAATCACAGTAAAAACACGCATCCCTGTTTCAAGACAATAATTATGAAATGTGTGTAATCCCTTCTAATTCAGGGACCCCAAGGACCAAGAGGAGATAAGGGTGACCTGGGTGATCATGGAGAGAGAGGGCAGAAGGGACACAGAGGATTCACCGGTTTGCAGGGTCTTCCTGGACCTCCGGTAAGTTAAAGAGACACTCAGTGATCTGATGACGGTGACTTGTCTCACGTCTCAGAAACAGTCCAGATAGTTACACTGTTCCTTCATTATCCAGACGCACTTTGCAAACTGTTCTGAAATGCAAATGCAGTAGGAGCAGTTATCACAAGTTCACATGCATCCACTTAACCACTAATGAGTTCTTGTAACGCAGAGCATCTAAAGGAGCGCAGAATGACTTCACTTTCTGCTAACACTGTTCACAATTCACCTTATTGGCTCATTCACTGTGTGAGCATCAACATTTAAACCCTCCAGCGTCATACAGGACAGTGACTGAGGAGAGAGGAGAGGCCCCCAAATAACCCAACACATCACATTTGTACTTCTTCATAACATATTAATCCTTCCATTGTTTCTGTATTATGATGATTTAGATGCACAAATGTCATCTTTAGGTAAATTTAGACAGAAGACATTCCTGCAGCCATGCCTGGTTTGGCATTTTATTAAAGCTTTTTGACTCAGAGAATGTAGTAGCAGGTGCAACATGAAAATCTGTAACCCCATTTGACCTATCTAAGTCATTCCTTACATTTGCTGCAGTAAAAAAAAACCCTTTGCAATCTGGTTTTGCACAGATTAAAGATAGTAAATCTAATCCCCCCCATCATTTACACTGAAGGCACATGAGAAGGGCAGCGTGCATACGGGGCACCTGACTGTTTTCAAGTATATTTACTTAAGTATACTGTACTTAACTACAAATGTGAGGTACTTCTACTTCCATTTAATGCAGCTTTACACTTATATTCTCCTCTACATCTTCTTCGATACGTTGAAACATGTAAAAGTATCACAAACCTGTAAACAGGGCTGTTTACAAGTTAATTTAAAAGGGCAGAAAACTACAATAATCTTACAGAACATGACACATTGCTGTAAATTAAAGTAGCCAACAGTAAGTGATGTGGCTCAGCCTAAACATGTACGGCTGTAAAGTCTACAGTTCACAGTAATGCAGCAGAAATATGGATCCAAAAACATCTTACATCGTAAAAAAGTGACATTTTACTACACAGTTACTCTTTTTACTTTTGATAGTTTTAGTACTTTTTGTGGATATTATTTACACACGTTTACTAATGTAAGTGTTTGAATGCAGGACTTTCTCTGGTAATGGACTATTTTTGTAGCGTGGTATTTATACTTCTACTTATGGAAAGAAACTGAATATTTCTTTAACTACTAGTTTTAAGACAGCCTTTTCAAAATCATGAAACATTAGACCAGTGTGAAAATCCAACCATTACCATTTTCACACCTGCATATTCTTGATGGATGGACAGAGCTGGGGGGTGGAGTCTAATCCAGGTGAGAGGCGGAGTCGATCCTGGACACCCTGGCAGTCAATCACAGGGCTGACGTGTCCAAATCAAAGTTGCCAGTTGACCAAAACCTGCGTGTCTTAGAAAAAAAAGAACCTGAAAAACTCCACTCAGAGAAAAACTAGAAACACATACATTTAGATGGGAACTAATCCCATTCTACATCCTCCAGGGCCCCATCACCGACCGTAAGACGCTTACTGAGAAAATAGGTTTGCAGGCTCTTTCAGGACACCGTGTTGTTTGTGTTTTGTCCCCTATTCCCCAAACCTTTTGTTTCAGGAGCTGTGATTGCTCCTGTTTGAGTATCATTCAACAAGTCACTACCATCAAGTGCACCCAGGAGGCTAATGATTATTCATTCCTTGCTTTTAGGGTACGACTGGTGAGCAGGGAGCTCCAGGCATTGTTGGACCAAGCGGCCCGAGGGTAAATGATGCTGTTACAATTGTTTCAGGAGGGAAACGTGGCTTCCTTTTTTCATTTGTGACAACATATAGTTTGCAATTTAGCCAACTTACTACATATTTATCATTTTACAATCACTTATCTTACTATAAGTCTAAAAGCTGACAAGTCTTTACTGGAATGTGACTCAGGGGCCTCCTGGACCTATTGGACCTCATGGAAAGGAAGGATACATGGGACAGCCGGGACCGATGGGACCTCCAGGAACTCGTGGACTCAGTGGAGAGATTGGACCAGAGGTATCGTCTCATTACAATAGTTCAGAGAGAGCTCATAAAACAGTGCTGCTAACAGCCAGATCAGACGGTCCGTGACATTGCTGAACATCTTTCCAACAGATGTTTGGTAAGCAGGGCCTGCTTTAAGTGTCTTATTCTCATCAGTGCTAGGTTTTTAAATAAAAAAACCTAAACATCTATACAAAATTAAAAACCCGACTATCCCTAAATCCGCAGGGCCCTCCAGGAGAACCTGGACCCCCAGGCCCTCCCGGTCCTCCAGGACCTCCCATGGCGGCTATGGACGACCTGTTCGGCGGCCCTCACGATTACGACTCCGGACCTCCTCCTCCTCCTGAGTTCAGCGAGGACGAGGCTCTTCCCAACAGCAACTCCTCCACCATAGTGCCCATCGACCCCGGCGTTCAGGCCACCCTGAAGGCCCTCAGCAGCCAGATCGACAGCATGAAGAGCCCAGACGGCAGCAGGAAGCATCCTGCCAGGACCTGCGACGACCTCAAGAGATGCTACCCCATGAAGAAGAGCGGTGAGTGAGCCCTCGCTAAAACTTCAGGTTTCTGGCAAACAGTTACTTTGGCAATATTTGCAGCAAGGTCATGTTCTCGTATGTGAACTAGGTTTGTGGCAAACTTGCAGTCGACTTCTGGCTAACTTTATGGAAAACTTCATCCATTAGCTTTACCCACTTCATCCTTCAGAGGGTCACGGTGGGGCGGGAGTCCATCCCAGCCGGAAAGGTTGAACACAGGCAACCATTCATGCTCACAGTCACAGCTGAAGGCCAGTTTAGAACCATTTCACCCACCATGCATGTCTTTGGACTGTGGGAGGAACCCTGAGGAAACCTAAGCAATGACAGGAAGAACAACCAACCAGCAGGTCCGACTCCCATCCTTCTGGTTGTGACAGCGCAAACCACTGCACAAACATGAACGTACCAAGACCATCAATCTTACTGCTGCAAACCAGTCAAAGGTTTTCCACAAAGTTAAAAGTCCAGTACTCCACTGCCGCAAATTTAAAAACAGCAAAACAAGATCAAAGACACTCTCCTGGCAAAAAAAACCTGTCTAATCAGATGGTTAATTAGTGATGGAATTCTACCACATAGACAATACTTGTACATGTTAAAATAAAACTGGGATACAACCCACTTCTAAAGGCACAACCAGCCTTCCTCACGGTGTAATCCACAGCACACAGCATTCCTCTTTAGAAGACACAGGATGATTGAAAACATCCGAGCAGAAGGCCAATAAACTTACACTGAAGGACCACTCGGAGGCTCTCGGCATTATTTGAACAGCACATTTTACCAGTAAGGCAATTTAAAGCACTTGCCTAAAGCAGGCAAAGTTAGAGTTAAATATAAAAGTTAAAATGGAAAGCAAGCGGTACAGTGCAGTTTAGGATATGTAAAAGCCTCAGCTGTGGTTCAGTGAAAAGGTAGAGGAAACCAGAAACGTATGCAAAATACAGAAAGACAACAAAAGTATACGATATGGAAGTATTTTCAACAATGGCGTCAGGACATCGACGTCCACCGCAAGTTTGCCACAAATCTAACTTGCACCTGAAAATGTGCAAATTTGCAGCAATATTACCAAAGATGACAACTACTACTGCCAGAAATGCTTTTTATGGCAAACATAATCAGACATGAACACTTTAGCCGTAGGAAACCAGCTCTTTTATTAATCTAAATAAAAAATGTTGGCATGAGTTTCTCAGTGTTGCCAGAATTTTGCTGATGTTTGTCACTGGTGGGCAACACCGAGAAACTCATGCCAACATTTTCTTATCAAACTAATATTTGCTGAAACTCAACCATGATTTTGTTACAAATCTGCTGCCTTGGACTATTTCATTCTGCTCTAAACCGTCAGTTCAACATGTAAACAGATTAGTGTCACTTTGATTTTGTTGAGCTGAACAGAACAGAATAATCAAAGAGCTGGTTTCCTGCATTTGACATACATGAAACACAGGACGAGTTCTAACCAGATCCTTCTCAGTCTTTGTCTCTAGTTTATCTTCTGAACTCAGATTATTTTCTGTTACTTGTCATGATGCAAGTAGAAATATCAAGCAGGCTTCATGGTTTGAACTGTGAACTAAACTCCTATCTATGTCTATACAGATATGTAATAACTCAACACTGTGGTTTAAAGGCGTCTTCAGAGTCCCTCCACAACCTGATCAGCTTCTTATTTGCTCGTAGGCGAGTACTGGGTGGATCCGAACCAGGGCAGTGCAGAGGATGCCATCAAAGTGCACTGCAACATGGACACCGGAGAGACCTGCATCTCTGCCAACCCATCCAGCATACCTCGTAAAGTGTGGTGGAGCTCCTCCAGGAACAAACCTGTGTGGTTTGGAGCCGACATCAACAGCGGAACACATGTGAGCGCTTACATTCAGCAGATGTGCAACTGTGGAGAATTCACCTGAAAATGAAAAGCACATCCAGTGCAACGCTTCAGCATTAACGGGCGTTAACGTTTGTGTCTCTAGTTCACCTACGGCAACAAAGAGCAGCCGGCAAACTCTGTCACGGTGCAGATGACCTTCATCCGCCTGCTCTCCAAGGAGGCGTCTCAGAGCATCACCTACCACTGCAAGAACTCCGTGGGCTACAAGGACGAGAAGACGGGCAACTACAAGAAAGCTGTGATCCTCAAAGGCTCCAACGACCTGGAGCTCAAAGCGGAGGGCAACAACCGCTTCAGATACACGGTGGTGGAGGATTCCTGCTCAGTAAGTCACAGCGCTTCAGCCATTATTCTGCATTCGTCTCATTTTGATTAAATCCAAACAAACGGCCAAAACCAACAATGGGCTAGCAGTAGATGTAGATATACTCTGAGACGCTCCGGTCACACATTACATCCTCATTATGCTCTGATGAATACTTATCTGTATTCAGAGATGCATTCCTTCATCTCATGATTTTGGTTTTATGACCCACAACTTCAGGATTTGGTCTTTTTTGCGTGCATCAATCCACAAGAAACTGCTGATTTCACAAAAAAAAAGAAGAAAAAAACTCCTACAAACTTACTTTACCAGTTCAGGACAGATACAGTTTGACACTAGTGGTGAAGCTGGTGCAGCATTTAGCAGGTAAACAGGCTGATGTGTCCTTGCAGGGTTGGTGGAGCTACAAGGGGGAT
This sequence comes from Stegastes partitus, assembly GCF_000690725.1. NCBI lineage: Eukaryota > Metazoa > Chordata > Actinopteri > Pomacentridae > Stegastes > Stegastes partitus. Next base: position 50,383 of record NW_007578589.1, read on the forward strand.
TAGTTCATGAGGCGGACACAAGCAGGACTCCAGATAAATGTTAATGTGGTTCCATGTTTGGCAAACAGAAATTACAGTCGTCCTCAAACGTATTCATACCCTTCCAATTAAAGAAAAGGCAAAATTCACAACAGTCACTGGAATAACTAGAAACTGAAAAATGTAATAATAAATAAAAATTTGCTAAATTATCATTTAGTGAAATAAGACATTGCTTTGGAATTGTGGTTAAAAAGAATAATAAAAAAAAAAAAAAATTAGACAAATGAGAGCACTTTGCTGATGAGCAGTGACCAAAATCAAAATACCTGTCAACAGGAGCAGAAGTGTGATTGAGAGTTACAGAAAACACTTGATTGCAGGGATTGGCTCAAAGGGTTGTTCAACAGAATATTCGTTTACGGGTCCCATCATGCTCGTTTATCTTTTTAAAAAAATATATATATATATTTCTGTTGAACCACGAGTCAAAAGCAATGTCATGATTTTCATTAAATTTTTATTTATTATTACTTTTGTCAGTTTTAACTTATTTCAGTGACAACTGCTTTTTCCTTCTTTAATGGAAGGGTATGAATATATTTGAGGATGACCGTAACCTGCTAACATGTCTTAAAATCTGCACCTTTAAACAGGAATTTTCTTATTCTGAGCTGTTTTATGGCAGCAGGACGGCAGATCTGTGTCACTGCATTTTAGAATCTAAAACCCGCTACATTTCTAACTTCTAGATTTTGTTCAATTCAAAATGTGTTTCTGATTTTTTTGGGGTCTGAATTCAACCTCCATTGGATTCCATTCATGCGCTACAAGTCAGAGCATTCAGTTCGTCCTACACACTGAAGGTTTAATCCTACACAAACAAATGTTATTGATACACTCAGTGCAGGTACATAGCCGGCAGTCTTCCTGTAATTTCAGACATCACTGTCCCTGATAGAGGGTGACATGATTGACTTGGTGCAGGTTTGATTACAGACAGAACTAAGTGTTGAATTTGGAGGGAGAAAAAAAAGTCCATAAATATAAAATTTCTGAGATGAATCTTTCTCTCATCTGGACACCAACTACTTGCTGAACGTATATGTCACTGACCCTCCACTTTGTCTCTCTTTCGCAGCAAGCGACCGGCAACTGGGGCAAGACAGTGTTTGAGTACAGGACACAGAAAACAGCAAGACTTCCCATTGTGGATCTTGCCCTGGTGGACATTGGCGGCTCAGATCAAGAGTTCGGCGTTGATATCGGGCCCGTGTGCTTCTTGTAAAGTCGTCAGCAGGGCAGAATCCTGAGACTGTTGGACTGACAGCTGACGCGATCAGCCACGTTGTACATACGAGTGCTGAGGACTATTCTGGCCCTGTGGCAAGATATTTATTGTGCCTTTTCAACCCAGTTCAAGACACCGAAGATTTGTAAGTTAGTATGAATGTTTTGGAATTTTAACGAAAAAATTGGTAAAGAATCAGAATCATTCCTTTTTGTCGTCTTGTGTATGTTTGACCAAAGATTTCACTGTTATCTCACCAAATGTTACCAAAGAATATAAAAAAAAAAGAAAAGCTTTAAAACATTAACTGCTGTTCATAAGCCCAGAACGATTCCACTGATTGAATGTCCCGCCACTAGTCATTTCTACAGATTTGTCTTTTTTTTTTTTTTTATCTTAAATGTTTGAATATAAAACATCCTTGTGGTGCTATTGAGGAAACAGCCGCTGATGGTGCAGGTATTTTTTTTTTTCTTTTTCTTTCTCAAAGGCAGTGTTGATGTCTGTATCTGGTCATTTCTAAACTCTGTACCGACCACGTAGAAACATCGGAGACAACGTCGAGACTGTCGATTACTCAGTGTTAGCTACCTCGTCACCGACACACACACAACAAAAAAAAAAAAAAAAGCTGAGAAAAGCGATGACACTACATTGTAAATCTTCTTTTTCACAGGTGCTGTTTTTGTAAGTAGTGTGATCCTTGTGCACTTGTCACGGCTGCGCGGTACAGGGCAGGGTTTGGGGATGATCAATAAAGGTCTTTCTGTCGACGATGGAGAGATGAATGAGGTGTCGTTCGAGTGGTCTGTGGTGATTTGTAACTTTTTTTTTTTTTTCCTTCAACTTCAATATGGTACAGTAAAAGGTAGCGCAGAGTATTTTTTATGCATGTCAGTTCCCCCTTTTGCAGTATCCTGGACTTATATGCTCTTGAAATTCTTTTTTTTTTTTTTTTTTTTTTAATCAGTTTTATAGAACAAGATGGCTGTGAATGCCTGTTTGCTTTGTATCTCTTGCTATGCAACAAATTAAACAAAATGCTTGTTAATCCCCCCAAGCTCTTGTCATATTAATTCAGGTGCAGTCAGGTCCTTTAACTTTGTCATTTTGCACACAAGCTCATTTTTTAGCCGTCGATGTACTTGTTACGCAGTTTACTCCTTAATGTAAGCAGTTGTGTGTCGATTCTATTGGTTCAAAATTTGAGTATATTTATTCTAGATTTGTAAAATGATGCAAGGCAGAGAAGAGGAGGAGGAGGAGGAGGAGGAAGAAGGAAGTGATGAAGAGAGGGCTTTCCACACTGGAAGCAGATGCATTTCATCCTTTGAAAAATAAATATTAAAAACACTTCTCTCTCCGCCTGTTCTTGTTTGAGAAGAGTTCGTTTGATCGCTTAAACGATTTGCACCACGGCACGATCATGTCAGCCTGGAGAGGACGTGGAAATGTTTGGTTTCAAAAACAGATAAAAGTCACGAGTAATCAGGAGTGTTTCTGACACTTGATCTAAATTACACACCAGCAGCAGCAGCAGAGAGTCTACAACCAGACATGCACTGCAAGGATCATACTTTGAGATGAATGCCAACGTACAAGACAAAAACAACTTGCTTTGAAGGTCCACATGATGCCAACATGTGCCGACTAGCAACAAACTACAGCTAGAGTCGGTGGGGCAAGCCCTTCTCCACTGCAGGAACTTACAGGCTGTTTGAGGATGGTCCCATCCTTTCTATGGATGTTCAGACTGCAACAATCTAGATTCTCTTTCAGGGGAGAAATCGGCAACTGGTAAAATCAAGTACCATTGTTCTGCATTCTTCTCCATCAACAACAGAAAAATCACCGTCTCAGCCAACATGACAACCCTCCACTGATCCATCTCCGACATGCTCAGAGAGCTGGAGCTGCGTCCAGTCACTACTTAGCTGTTTTGGAGCTTGAAGTTGTTGAATCTGACACTGCAACAGAAACCGAGAGGCTGAAAGGAAAGATTCCTGTAAATGTTCACACCTGCTCAGAGTTACTGCAGCGGAAAGAAACAGAGTGTGGCTCCTAGACAAACAGAAATGCATCAGACACAAAAACTATCTTGTATTTAAGACATTCGAAGAAAAAGGATCTAGTAATTGTAAAAACAAACAATAACAACAACAACAAACTACTGAAAATAGTGTCTCATGATTATTGGATAATGTACAAAAAAGAAGATGGAAATGATTCTGCTTGAGAATCGTTAAGTTTGAAGGATTTCGTCGTTAAAATGCAGAACAAAAAGGATGTTTTATTATATTTTTTAGGGGGGCTTTTTATGGATTTATTGTGACAGTGCTGAGTGACATGAAATGTAGGGCAAGGATCAGAGGGGCGACATGCAGCAAGTGGCCCGACAGGGAAGGACTCACTGGTCGTCTCACTGAAAAGGAACTCTTAATGGCTAATTTGACTTATTTAATTTACCAAAACGTAAAGAATACAGGCTATAAATAGCACTTATATCGCAGAATACAGTGCAGCTCATCCAGGGCAACATTGTCCGTCCCATTTCTTGAACTGCTGCCCAATGCACTTAACGTCTCTATAAACCGAGGCCAGCTCCAAATTTGATCGCAATCCATGTAAAATAAAAACAAAACAACAACAACAAAAACATCACTGCAGACAAAGTCAGGAAATCCATATTGTTATATCTCACATAAAGAAAAACTTTAACTTGAGGACATTTCAAACACAAAACAACAGATAAAGTCACACAAGAACAATGTTAAATGATGGAATCGAGCAGTTTTTGCAGTAAGATTTTCTTTAATAACTGGAACAACAAAGTCAATGCAACCAAAAGTAAAATAATGAGAATAGTACGGCACGGACTGGAAAACAAAAGAAGAAGAATAGGAGAACAGTAAAATGATGACAATGTATAAAAGAAATACTGAAATGGCAACTCAAAATTGTGAAATGCAAAAATCTGAGCAAAATAAAATAAAACTTAAAAAAAAAAGGCAGAAAAGTCAGTAAGTCAAAAAACATCAGGCTGGATTAATTAATTACATAATGTGTGAATTAAAGTGGAGTAAAATAAGATATGTGGTGTTACGGGCAAGCTGACAGTTTGTGTTAACGACGCAGATTTCTTTTTTTTTTTTTGCCAGTTTGTGTGTTTGGCATACAAACAGGAATGTGTCTACAATACAGAATCCAAACAGTGCATACACACAGATGAAAATTCTGCCACAGAGTGTACCATTGGACATGTTCGACTATTTACATCCCTCATTACCTGTGCAAGCAAAGGTAGTCGAAGCTACGCCTTTCCATAAATGTTTTTTTCTTCGTATTTCTTTTTTACAAAAATAGTTCCTCTCTATAATGGATCTGAGTTTACCTTGAAATATCGAAAAAACCAATCTAAATGCAAATGCATATAAACCTCAAGATGAAAACTGTGACATCTTGACTCGACCGTGGAGTGGATTTTGGCACTTCTTCATACAAACGAGTTAAAAGGACGCCTTGAAGGAGCAATCTTCTCGGCATCAGCAGCGGCTGTCTAGCGGGTCCAGAGAGAAGACGGTGCCCTCTAAGGTTAGTCCCATTTTGAACCCCTCCTGGAAGATAAGCCAGATGACAGCCCGTGATGTTGAGTGACCGCTGACGTGGTCTGAGTCAGATCGCGTGTCCCGCGTTCACTGACAAACAGAGTCTGAGTGATGCTTAGATCAGAGCCTGCTGGAAATCCCTATCACCCCCCCCCCGAGGTTAAGATGGAATGAGAAGCTAAAGAACGCCGCCGTTCTGTCATGCGTTGAGCACGAGATCAGAAAGCAACGAGGCATGCATGTCGATGGGAGAAGCACGGGTGGAAAGAAGTCATTGACATGTTGAAAACGTGGCCAGATTGTTTTAATGTGATCATGTTCAGATATCGGCTCCAACGGCAAAAACATACAGTCGTCCCCAAATGTATTCATAGCCTCCCATTAAAGAAGGAAAAACCAGCTGTCAGTGGAATAAGCTGAAACTGACCAAAGTAGTAATTAATAAAAGTTTTATGAAAATCATGACATTGCTGTTGAACAACCCCGTAGAAGCCAATAACGTAGTAAAAGTCCTGAACCAATAACGCAATAACTTATTATTGGCTGATTATTACATTTCTAATATTTTTTTTTTTACCAGGACAATAACATAACTTATTACATTATTGGTCTTTTACATTTTAAAAAGTGCAAATTTGTTATCGGCTGTTACTACATTATCGGCTTCTACAAACCCTTTGAGCCAATCAAGTGTTTTCTGTAACTCTCAATCAGACTGTGCTCTCATTTGTCCTGGACAGTTGTGTTTGTTTGTTTTTTTTTAAATATTCTTTTCAACCACAATTCAAAAGCAATGTCTTATTTCACTAAATTATAATTTAGCAAATTTTTATTTATTATTACTTTTTTTAGTTTCTAGTTATTTGAGGGACTATTGTGAATTTTGCCTTTTCTTTAATGGAAGGGGATGAATACATTTGAAGACGACTGTAATTAAACTAATTACTGCCAATAAATAAAACTGAGCAGCACGATTAATGTGCAAAATAAACATTTTAGAGAGTGAGAAGTTAAAAAGTCACAAAGTCTCCTATTGTTCATATGAAAGCTGAGATGATAAACAAACATCCAAGTTCGAACTTTCTCAGTGGATTTTGTGCAGCAGCATTCACAGCATGCAGGACGACAAACAAAACAAAACACGACCACAGCGACGGCACAGACAGAGAGCAAAGAGTACCAACCATCTCTGACGCTACGAGTGGCGAGAAGGAAAAGAGAGACAGTCAGCTGTTAGTAATTAAAGGAAGGAAGAAGCTGGAAAGAAGTTCATCAGAGCAATGTCGCCTCCTGCTGGCAGCAGCTCGCTACAGCTCAACGGTTCATGTGCAAAACAGAATCTGAAACGTTGCAGCTGAATTTCACTTTCAGGAGTTTTATAATCATGCTGTAATGCAAAATCCTGGTGTTTGATGACAGTTTATAGCTCAGAGAAGAGACATGCGGCACACTGTGCTGCTGAACGTCAACTCAAGCTGCAGGTTCTCAACATGTTCATATGTTTCTCACTGAAAGCAGAAAAGTAGCCGATTTCCTAACACGCCTGTAGAGACACCTTACTATTGTCATCCATTACCAATACTGGGACATTTGGATACGAAAGAATTGATGTTTTAAATACATTAGGTAAGACTGTGGCCGACTCCTCCCACCCTGGACACAGACTCTGCCAATCACTCCCCTCCGGCAGGAGGCTTTGGTCCATCAGGACCAGAACCTCATGCCACAAGAACAAGGCCCAGGACCCCCACGGACCCCCCTGCCCCCTCTATATCTGTATAAATGTAAATAACAACACACCAGAACCCTCAATATGTTGTAAATAACACTACTGTTCTATGGTTGTTATTTAAATTTGCACTATTACAGTTATGTTTACTTTCAGTCACTTTATTTTATTTTTTATTTATTGTTTATTTATTGTTATTTTAATGCACCAACCCACCAGAACAAACTCCTGGTACTGTGTGAACTATAACTGGCAATAAATCTGTTTCTGATTCTGATTAAATGTTTAGGTTTTGTGAACTTTTAAAAGTGTTATTCTTTTGCGGACACAACGTCTCTGACTAGATGAGTTGAATAAATGCAGTGCTGCTTGTTGACTTTATTTACTGAGTTTAAGAAGATGAGTTCAAATTCTCAACAGACTCAAATGTTCAGTGTCGGTACATTTCTGTATCTGCCGCTCTTTAATAAGGAATTCTGTTCTTCTCACAAGAAGATTCTGCAACGCAAATTAATCCCAGGATGGACAGAAGACTGCAAATTTGTTAAACGAACTTCATCTCAACTCTTACTGGCGTATTGCAGCTGTTAAGATCTGACCTCCTATCTTGTTGGTGACACAGACCGTGAGAGGCCTGCTTGTGTAAAAGCGTCACTAAACTCTTTGTCTGACCTCATGAATTAAACTGTCTAATACAAGCTGCCTTTCTTTTTGCTGGCCTACTTCGAGGCCTGCCCCACAGTTGGAGAACCGCTGAGCCACTGAGCCTCAGTCTTTACTCCCAGACACTGGGAGCTTCTGTCATTTCTGATAAGCCCCAATAACCTTTTTTTAAAACGATTATTTCGGAGTACAACGCAGAACTGAGCTGTTCATTTATTGCTCCACCAGACCACGAATACAGTTACATGAAAACGCTCTATTGTCACATTAAGACATTTTCACTTTACTGAAGTGCTTCAAGGAGCATGAAAACAGAGCTGGGTGACGCACAAAAGCCTCTCTGTGAATGCGCTTTTCTTTTTTAATGAACTCATTAGTGGTGCCACGTCCCTGATAAATCTAAATAAAGAAATGAATCGTATCCATCACTGAGCCGGCTGAGGGTTTTATTAAACTCTTTGTACTCTAACAAACACGCTGAAAAAAACGAAATAATCCCTCATATGAGCTTGCTGTACTGCTCTATGACAAGCCCGACCTATTGAAACATTTTTAATTTAAATAAACCGTGTTCTGGAGGGAGTTTGTCGTTAGGCTCAGACGAGGCAGCCTTTGTTCATGCAAACAAGAGAGAATCTTTAATCTTCAAAGAAGTGACAACAACAGCGACAGGAGACCTGAGCTTCACAGTTTCACCTGCAACGCTGTGAAGGCATCAGACACAGACAGGGGCTCACCTGCATCTCATCCAGCTTTGACTGAATATCTGGAGGGAAGTCAGCTGCCCCGCAGGTGAACGGATCAAATGGCTCAGCACCAAACAAGTCTTTCCCTGCAAACACAGACAGCAGATAAACATCACAGTGTCTGAGAAGAGGGGGAAAAAAGTTCTTCAGTACTATAGCACACTAGTCTTCTTTGTATTATGCTGCAAATATTTAAACAAGTGTGTTTTTAGCAGCTGCAATCCCTCTAAACTCTTTTGTTAAGCCTCAGAATTAAACAGCACCTGTGAATATTACAATGAGAAAGCGTTGTAGACATTCACTCACTTATATCTGGTGGCAATGTGGTCGGGGGAGGCGGTGGGCAGCCGTTGCTGGCCAGCGTGGGCGCCAGCGGTGTCACAGGGGAGAAGGGAACCATGTCAAAAATGTCCGTCGACTGTGGCTTCATGGAGATGCTCCCCGCCTGTGTGCAAAGCGGTGAACATGTTTAACCCTCAGCCAGACAATCGTATGTTCACACAAAGGACACAGCCGGTTTTGCACCAAAGCAAGAAGAAGAAGAAGAAGCAGAAAAAAGCACAATAAAGACAAAGGCAGGAGGTAATAAGGCAAAGCAAAGCACAGAAAAGGTGTTTACGCGAGGCCGCGGGATGCTGCATCCCTCGGTAGGTTTAGCAGGAAGGAGAGCGGGTTTGGCAGGCGGAGGAGTTAGTAGCCCGCTGGACAAGTTGGACTCCGGCGAGCTCATAGGAGTGAGCGTGACAGAGGAGATTTCCAGACAGGACAGCGACTTGATGCTGTGACACCAGAAGAGAGAGGAGGGCCTCTGCAGCATGTACGCTTCATTAGACGAGTTTATGTGCAGCGGCTGAGAAAAGAGCGCAAGACAGAAGATGACCAGAGAGGGACAATATTATTCGGAGTAGGAGAGGTGTGAGGTAATTGCATTCGCAGGAGGCTGTCACAAGTGCTGGCATTTGCCCCAATTAGATGGCGAGTGTATCACATTCCTCATCAGACCAATCAGGTGTGTAATTGCTTTGCTTCGCACGCAGCTTCGACTCCCACTGCCTGCCTCCAGATACGCCCGGTCGTCCCAAACCTGAGGCCGAGGCCGCGCGTTTAATCACAGAAGCAGTATCAGCAATCCCAGCTGTCCTTAAAAAATACTCTAAGCTTAAATTTGGTCAACTTTTATCATTAGAAGGTGGTGGAAGTTGTGCACTTTTGGCTGATGCAGAACATTTGAATCAAATTATTAGACAGTATATTACATCAGTAAGCAGTTTGAGTTTGTCTGCAGGCTCTGCAGTTAAAGCATGACTGCATCACCGCACAGTCTTAGTCTTTGAAATAAAAGTTCATAAGCATAAAACACACCTTTGCTCAGTTCAGTGCGCTCTGATGCTACAGTTATACTAAGTCTGTAGCTTCTACTGGTGTCGGCTCACTTTAGGGAGACGTAATAACTTAAGCCAGTTACTGATTTGAAGATTCTTCAACATTTTAGCACAATACCATCATTTGATCTACACACGAAACAACCAATCAATCGTCTAACGGAGGTGTATGTGTCGGTGCAGTTTGTCCTTACTGGTGGCACGTGAGCTATCATCAGCTGCTCTTCAAGCTCTTGAAGCTGTTTCTTTAGCTCCGAGTTTTCTGTTTCCAGTTCTTGAATCTGCAAAAACACAAGAACGTAGAATTCAGCTGTTGGCTGACTGAGGCCTGTGGGTCAGGAGGGATCCTACCAGAGCTTTGGTACAGCCTTTCTCTTTCAATGAAATGTTCCTTCTTTATAGACAGAAATGCTTTTAACAACCTTTTATATTTATTGATTTTTACAAGTAGTTATCCTGTTCTTCATCTCGCTTTGTTGCACATGTTTTTTATTGTTGCCCGTCATAAAACATGTGCAGTCAACTCAGGTTGTATTAAAATTTGCTTTAGATGTCAATAAACGTGATTTGATTATGAAGCAGGCAAGTGAAGAACACCATCCTCGCAAAATGTACCGCAGTACTTTTATGTTACTATAATTATTATATTGTTATGACGATATAGAATGAACTGTAAAATAACTTCTCTCTCTTTTATGAAAGTGGTTCTTGTGATGTCAACAAAATCCCTGACATACCTTCGAGCTTTTTCAACCCTGTATCTCAGTGTTTAAAAAAAAAAAAACAAAAAAAAAAGAGCAGAAAAAAAAAAAAGTAATTTCCTGAAACAGCTGGTTTGTTTTCAATGAGCATTAATCAAACAGGAGGAAATAGTGCATTTCCTCAAGGACTATTTTCAGCCATGCATCAAAACAGAGGGACAGTGTGGCACTGAGTCAAAATAATGTGCAGGACCGAGAACGGGCTCCACACAGCAGCACAGTTTTCATGAGCAGACATTCACTCATGTTGCGTGTTCACAGAACTCCAGTGATGATGACCTTGTAATGTGGATGACAGCTCTCGAAAAAACTAGAAAATGAGCTACATGATGGGGTTGTTCTGTTGAAATGCTGTTCACAATCTGAAGCATTACCTTTGGCTGAATCTGTTTGTATAGACTCTCACTAAATGCCAGGTTTAGCATACCGTTTAATTCGTTTTGTAAAGACCCCCTCCAGTGAAATTCAAGTTGTGTACCTTGTTAACATATCAATGTGGTGTTTTATATACGCTGGACTGCACTGTGAGCATTTGGACCGATGGCAGTCTCAGAAACACAGAGTTCCAGGATTTCATACAGAACAAACCAAAAGAACTCCGTGTATCACTCTTCTTTTTTAGAATAGGTTTCCAGTTGAGAGGTTTGACAATGTTTGAGCGGTCATAGGTGAGCTGTGTCGCTCCAGCTACAGCGAGTGGTGGAGGGGTGAATGACGAGAGAGTTCTCATCCGATAGTTTCATCTAAGGCAGGAAAGGACAATTTTAAAGGAAAACCTTCTACGCAGGGGGCTGCAAGGTGGCGCAGTTGGTAGCACTGTTGCCTCGCAGCAAGAAGGTTGCTGGTTGCTGGGGGCACTGGGATCTTTCTGTGTGGAGTTTGCATGTTCTCCCCGTGCAGCGTGGGTTCTCTCTGGGTTCTCCGGCTTCCTCCCACACAGTCCAAAAACATGTTGAGGTTAATTGGTGATTCTAAATTGTCCGTAGGTGTGAATGTGAGTGTGCTTGGTTGTCTGTCTCTAAATGTAGCCCTGCGATAGACTGGTGACCTGTCCAGGGTGTCTCCTGCCTTCACCCTGAGTCAGCTGGGATAGACTCCAGCCCCTCCATAATGGATGGATGGACCTTCTACGCATTGGGTTTAATCAATGACTGCAAAGAGACTTTAGGTTTTTTCAAATATCCAAAAATCTTTTCAGAATGACTCCAAAGTACGATTGAAAAACATGTCGGGGTGATATTTGGCAAACACATCCTGTCACTTACTTAACTATTAAGCATGTCTTAATCAATCAAGCAAAACTGATGGGATGGCGGCTCTGTGTTTTAAAAAAAGGCTGCACAATTCAATTATAGTATGGCTGTGTAACAAAGGACTTTTCGGTCATTAATATTCATTACTGACGCGTCTTATCAACGCAGCTTAATTGTACCCATTTGAATGATTTGAAACAATCTGTGCGTGAACGAATAGAAACGTCAATGTGTCAAAGAAGTGAGAGCAAACAAGCTGATTCGGCTGAAAGTGAGACGTACTCTTTTCTGTAGGCTTCCAATCTGTTTCCTGGTTTCCACATCTTTGCCTCCAGACTCCAAAAACTTCTTGTAGGCCAAGTCAAAGGCCTGACCGATAGTAAGAGTTATCTCTTCCGCCTGAAGCATGAGAGAAATAGACTTTGTTACGCATCTAGATATCAACAGTGACTGTTCACACTTGAGCTGATTATTCAAGGTTACGTACGAGACTTCAAAGTGCTCATCTACATAATATTTCAACTATCGAATACATTTTTTTTTGTTTAAAGGAAAAACAAGCAAACTATCAAAGCTTACACATTTTTCACTGTCAAACACGTAGCAGAGGTGTTTGTTGGACTCCGAGTCTTTGCAGATAAAAGTAAATATCCTTTTATCAGTCTTGTCATCTGCACAGAAGGATATCCTGTGTAGCTGACAGTTGTGCTGCACATCCTGCAAAACAAACGCAATGCATTTATTATTTAGTGTCTCTGTGAACAACGTATCGCTTCTGTCTCTACACGGTGTTTGCTGTCAGTACATCTTCAAAAGGATTAACGCCACTGCGCAGAAACTAAAAGTCTAACCTGTGGACTCACTTTTGTCTTGGGGTCTAGTATCTTCACACCGTAAATGGAGATCTGCAGTTCCACTTTGGGGATCTTCTGTCCCTCTGACTTCTTGATATGTCTCTGAAACTGCCAAATGGAGAAATTGAAGACGGAAGTCTGATTAGTCCACCTTAGGGAGCGCAAATAACACATGCAAATGACACATCAGGACAACTAAAGTAAAAACTTGCTAAGTGTTGATGATCAGTTTCCTCACTCAGTTGACAGAATTCATTTGTTGTTTCTGGCCAAGATGCATCCGTACATACGATGTTTACTCAACTGTTGCTCTGTTTTGGTTTCCAACTAAGAAAAACATCTTGCTCTTTAGTTGCTAAATGCCCAACTCCACCCATTGGTAGAACAATGTGTGCTACAAGGAGCTCTTGATCGCATAAGAACACCAGGACATTTATATCAAACTGATTGTTATTTAACCTTAAACCAATGGGCATATTTCTTTCCTGCGCATGATCTTTGGAAGCATAGCTAAGCATGTCCTTTCTGCCAGTGTATCTAGGAGAGTAACCATGGAGCTTTGGTCAAAAACAGGCTTTCAAGATCAAATGTAATGTAACACTAGAGGTGTGGGTTTGGGAAAACAAGCCTCCCCTACAAGTGGCCTCACAGATTCAGCTCTTGGCAGGAGAAGACAGAGGAGGAGGCCAGCAGGCAGCGAGCACAGCCACATTACCGAGGAGCTGTGAGAAAGGAGAGTTGCCTGGGTTGTGGCTGTTCCCATGCTTCAAGGTTTGGTTAAATGTCACAAACGGTGAGGAGTATGTGACCTGAAAGTAATCCAGGTTAAATGTCATTCACTGGGCCGGTTTACTGACACTGTGTCCTAAACCAACTCTAAACCCTGAATAACAAATCGAGTTGTCGGAGCTTTTCAAAACAACCCACGAAGCATTTTCTTGAGCATTTCCCTTGTGTTTAGCAACTAAGACTACTTAGGTAAGGAAAGCGGTGCCCTAATTAAACAAACCAGTGTTGACTGTTGGCAATAAAGTGGAACATGAAGTCCGTGGTGCGAAACTCAAACACTTAAGAGCTGGTAGCAGAGCAAAACCGACCTATGGGATGTCCACCGTAAGGCGGTTTTGTTGGGCTGAAACGTTAACATTGCTTATATTAAGAGTGGAAGTAATTGGCTTGTGTAATGAGAAAGAGTTGCTTGCTGCTTTGGTTTCATGGCTTCATTTCAACACACTCAAACGAGCTCCGACATAACGCTTGATTCGCTACCTGTTCAGCACAGAGTGGCAGTAAGATGTAGAGGAACATTTAGCTGCAGAAAAGGATTTGTAGCACAGGTCAAATATGTTATCAGATTGCTAATGTAATCGGTGAATGAGCCACTAAATAACGAACAATCAATGAATGCAGGTTTAAAGCAAAGTTAAAGCAGCATTCAACTTATTTTTGTCCAATTATGTTTCTAAGCTACAAACATTAGCTTAAACTTTAGCATTTATTTGACACCTATTTCTGGCCACCTAATAAATCTCCAATAATCACCCTGTGTTGGTCTCAAAAACTCCTGAGGGGAATATCTGACTGCTGAGCAGCTAAATGATCCACTACATTAACTAGGTAACTGTGTGTGGCCTTCGTTGCTGGACAGGTGGTGCACAGCGGGTTAATGAGAAACTCAGAACAGGGGACAAAGTTGAAGGAGATTCGTGGGTGAAAACGAAACAAACAATGAGCTCATACAGTGACACTCCTCTGAGGATTAGTCGCCATGAGTATCTTTTACAACACATATAATCATTTAAAACTTAAAAATAAACGAAGTCACCCTCATGTGCTTACATGACAGTTGTTTTTTTTCCTTCTTGGATCACTGAGCTCTGGCAGTGCGCTGTATAAACTACCTGTCCTTCAGTGATGGACAGCATGCTGGTATTTTCAAAAAAATAAATGTTATGGTTTAGGGACTTTAGCTTAAGAAACAAAAGGTTCCATGACAGATGAATATACCTTTTGATTGAATTTTACATCTACCAGGGGAAGGTTGACTGAGCAAAGTGCTATGCTTATCCAGCAGTTGTGGGCATCCACATTTGGGAGCTGAAAAACTCCCAAGGACACCTTGCTGGTAACAGACGAGGGAGGGGAGCATTTGTCACTCACTCGCAGCTCCCCTGCACTGAGCCGACCATCCAATCTGGCCACTCGAGAACACGCTGCTCTCCTTTAGGCGACAGCTTATTTTCAAGACCGACTTTACCTTTAGCTTCCTGACTGCATCCTTTACGACTTCGGTGCCTTTCGGGGCTTCAACCTCTGTGTTTCCAAGGAACTGAGAAGAGAAAAAAAACGACATTCACAATATGGCAGAACTGGAAATAAAAAGATTTATTGTTTAATTTGAAATAGAAACTGTAAACAGACTGTAAAGACAATCACAGCAACATTTAAGTGACTAAAATCTTGCTTTTTTTGCTCAAGTTCAAATCTCATGTCCAAGAGTTATCAATACATCTTCTTCATCTTGTACTTCCCGTGCACTAAAGTACAAAAGTATATGTCTTTTACACCTGAGGATTGCACACACACACACACTGCAGCAGCACTTCTGCCGTCCTCCAACAGATGGAGCCATTAACCTTTGAGCCCCGACATCGTGTTTTCCATCTGGCAGCGGCAGTAGTAATTGTTCCAGTCGCACACAGCGCTTCATTGCCTCCTGAGCTTAATGTGAGGAGCCTGTACCAATATCAGACTTCATAAACACCAGTGTCAGCCCCTTAAAGGTTGGAAAAACAAAATAACAATGTCTCCCACTGGAATGCAGCAAAGCACTCAGACAGATATGGATTGTTTCCACGACACAAATCAAATCTGTGTGAAGCTTCCCCGGTTGCTAATGTCCCTCTAAGTTTGGAGTGTGCCTTTGCAGACTGTTGCGCCTGTCATAACGTGGGCTGATTCTATAAGAGGTTTATTTTGTCTTGTACGTGTCTGTTTGCTCTTTAGAAGCTTTTCGTCCCCTTAGGGCGGTTAATGATTCCAGTAATTAGTTGTTACCATGACAGTTGGTCGATGTGGAGCAGCGCTTTAGCAAAAAATTACCTTCAAAAAGCCGGAATATTTGCTAGAAAAGCCGACAGGGAGCTCTGAGCTTCTTTCCAGGTTCCTAAATGCAGTAAGACAGGAGCAACAACACCAAACTGCTACTTATCAATACGGCCAGATAACAGATTGATGCTTTATACTAAAGTGTCAGCATTCTGCAGCGGTATGACAAATGTACTCCGCGCATTTACGGTCGTGTCCGGGAGTGTTGCTGACAGATGCCCAGAATAGAAGGAAAGTAGCACTTGTTCCTGACCAGTGCATTCTGGGCTGCGACTGGGGAGGTTTCACAAGGCAAACCAAGCTCGGAGGCTCATCCATCAACCGGTGCATGCAGCTGAAAACGAACCACCCCTGCCTCTCATTCCCCACAGTGAGGATTCACAGTTTCAAATGCACACACACACACACACACGGAGGCAGGTTTCAACCTTGTGGCAGGTCTGAAAAGTTCATTGAGATGACACAATGAGGAGTCGAGTTCCACCTCGCTTTCTATGCAGCGCTCACTCCTCCTATAACCCAAAGGTCCCCGGTCTTTTCCGAACAACTTTAGAAAAGGGTAGGATCTGCGTTGTGTCTAATTTAAGAGATTTCTGGATGTGATGTGATTGTTGATGATAGGCACGCTGCTCTGAAATTCACCTCCGTCTCTGCTGTAGCCTATAGGTCACTAAAACTTTGGGTTCGTGCGGCAGTCAGATGCATAAAGACATCTCAGAACAAAGAGGTGGCAGAACACTGAAGCCTACTGCTGCCTCTGCTGTCACTTCGTCAGAACATAAAGCTAATTAAATTCAAAACAGGAAAATGCCAACCAAACTGACAAGTCTTGGTGGTGGTTGTTGTGACATGCTGATGACAGGGTAACAACATAAGACTGCAGATCTGCCTCGCTTTGTAGAAGTTGGTGGTATTGGTGGGTTTCCTAATACATACATGCATCTTCAGTAGAACTTCAACCAACGATTATTTTCATTCATTAATCTGCTGATTACTTTTTTCCAACAGTTTCGTCCATAACGATCAGACCATAGTGAACAATGCTTTGTATAATTTCTGACAGCTTCCTAAAATGCATTGAAATAGCTCGTTTAATTTACCAAAACCCAAATGTTTTCAGATCATAATCGCATGTGACAAAGAAAAGCAGCAAATCTTCACATTTGAGATGCTTCATAAACTTTAAATAACAGTTGGCATGTTGCGTTTAAAAAAAATGACCTAAATGATAAATAATATCTGCTATTTTGCCAATTAACGAGTCAATTAATCATCGTTTTGATGCAGCATCAGTGAAATACTGCAGCAGCACACAATACAGCAGAGGAAGATAAAGCAGGGCTGTGGCAGGATTTTAGTCGGGGTCAAAAGGGGAGGGGGGACGTCTGGTTTATTAATTTACTTCCCTTAGATTTTAAACAAGTTTTATTTTTAATGAAACTGTTCTTTCAATTAAAAACTCTGCTCTGTTTAGTGAGTATATTCTCAGAATCCTATTGTAGCAAATTAAAAACCTGTAAAATCGAGCATTTGTAGTGAAGGTTATTATTTTTTAAACAGATTCCCAATAAAATAAATTAATGTCAAAAAGCACGACTTTGGCTCTGAGGCAGCTCCTCCATCTGTAGCCATCACTCTGATGAAATGTGGTGCCTGCAGCAGTTCAGGGAACAAAGGCATTTCAACAAAGTTTTCTGTTGGAGATTGTGACTTTCGGAAGTTTGACACCAAAATTTACAGTGTAATCAATTCCAAATATCGGTGATCTATCTCTTTGATTATTAATCAGTATCAGCCCTCAAACTACTTCTACTTTTAGGTTTAGACTTAAAGCTTTCCCTTTTGATAAGGCTTATAGTTCCTGTTGGCTCAGGTGACCATGAACCATTGCTTCGTCTCGCTGCTATGGGCTCAGACTGCTACGGCACTTCCCATGATGCACTGAGCACCTCTAATCTTTCTCTCTCCATACATCTATATGCCACCACTGCGGGTCACTAACTCTGTATCCTCTCTCTGCTGCAGTTTGTGTTTTGTCCTCTGTGATCTGTGGAAACAGTTGACAGCAGCCTTCCGAGTGGTTATTCTTCTCTTCTGCATTGTGTGTTGGATTGTGGCAGAGGAATCACACTCCGCTGAGGATTAACGGACCACTTGTGGAGAGGATGTGCAGCCTCGAGTACATCTCTGAGGATCTGTCATGGTCCAAACATATAGACAACCAGAGGAAGAAGGCGAAGCAGCCGCTTTATCACCTCAGACAGTTGAGGAAATTCA
>NW_007578589.1:69038-147777 GCF_000690725.1 Stegastes partitus
AATATGTAAATAACATACAGATCTATGCACATAAATGTTCCCACGCTCTGTTGCACAACAAACAATCACACACACAACTGCACTCTTGCACAATGTATAAAGCACTTTAGTTTAAGATCTCTGCCTCATTATTTCCAACATTGTGACTTTCTTTTTCTGATTTTCTCTTATTTTGTAAAGATTTGTTTTATAACGTGTGTTTTTATTGCACAGCCTTGAGAACAGTCGCTTTGCATTTCACTACGAGCAGGTGACAAATAAAAACTCTTGAATCTTTCTCTCTGCTATCCTCTTCTCTCCCTCCTTTACCTTCAACCCCAACCAGTCACGACCGTCCTCCCTGAGCCCGCCTGGTAAAGGAGAGTTTTTGTCATCCCACTGTTGCTGAGTGCTTACTGAAAGGAAACCCAAAGGAAACTTTGTTGGCCTTCTCTGTATAACTATGTGAAGCACCTTGGGATGACATATGTTGGGATTTGGCGCTATAGAAATGCAAACAGAGTGGAATTAAATAGAAGTGAACTGAAGTGAACCAAAAACAACAAACTGCAATTAACAGCTTTGAAAATCAATTCATCTTCTCTGTCATGTTTAATCACAGACTGTGAAAATTTACAGTTTTTGTAAGTTTTCAATTATTATAGACCCAACGCTTTGTGGTTTTTGTCCTCTTAGTCTGACAAAACTATCTCACAATGTCATCTTGGGCTGTGAGAAAAACATAATGAGTCTTTTTCATTACATTAACTACACAATGAATCTGCTAAATAGGAAAATAATCAGCAGATATATCAATAATCCTAGCAATTTATTTCCAGACATAAGGGACTAAATGGACTTTATTCGAATCAAATTGTGGCTGAAAAGCGTATGTTTTTAACTATAAGAAATAAAGACAATTCTCATTTTTATCTCAGATTTAGTTAAAGAAAGCCTGAAAGAAAAGCCTTCACATTTAAACAGGAAACTGATGCTGGTAGCTTCGTAGCGCCGTCAAATAAAAATGACTGAAGATACAGAAAACTTTATGACCTTTCCGACTCAGAAGGATGAAACAAAACAGATTCCCTCTCTTGAGGCAAAAAAAAAGACAAGATTTTTCTCTGTTTTAAGCAGGAGGATTGTACAGTGAACTGCTAACTGAGCTTATTTTTCCAACAACCGCGAGTGCTTCAAACCAAGGAGAGCAGGTCAAGCACATTCTCAGCACTTTGGCTGTCCCATTTACTCCAACTCCTTCAGTGATGAATGGCTTACTCAGATCTCAGCATATTGAACCAGACGGGGAACTTGTCAGTGAAAGCTGACAATATGCAAAGTATGTGAACTGACAATCTGCTTTGATTGTAGAGATGCGTCCTCTGCCAGTTCCCCTTACTTCTTTTGCTGCATACCGGAAGGGAGCTTCAGCGGTTTAGGAGGAGGGGGGAGTTTTTGGAAATCCACCTCCGTACTAGCATTTCTGAAGCACAGGATGTAGGATGACAGATTGTGTGCCTCATAGGGGAGAAACTCTTTATCGGAATGAAGCAGGGGGAAAAAAAAAAAAACCCCAGTCTGACAGGGAAATGTTCCCCCAGAGAGACGGCGCTCCTTCAAGAGGTGTTTGTTGGATATTTGGTAGAAAAAAAGTGTTTTGTAACAGACCGCGATTCCAGTCGAGATTGAGAAAGCCGCGTAATTTCAGGGTTTTTCTTGCATCAGGACCAGGAGTTTTCGCTGGTTTTGACAGAAGCATGAGTCACTTTCCATAAACAACCCCCCGCTTACACGCTCATTAAAAATAAACAAATCAAGAAGGCTAAAAAAACATGGAGACTCTATTGATTTAAATTTTGACAAGTAGGACTTTCCCCCTCATGCAAACACCAAAGGAAAGCTGCTGCTCTGGGAGATAAATAAGGAGCTATCACATCTTTGACACTTCATACTTAAGGTGGGGAAAAAAAAAACTTTAAATCTGCCACCATTAAAAATCCAAATTACCAACACCAATTATACACAACTGAACTGAGGAAACTTTAAAAACTTTGTGCAAGTTGTGCTGATCAGGTGTTCCCATCAGACGTCGAGCGAGAAATTGTTTTGTGGCTTCAACCTGAAACAATTCATCCAGAGACAGCCGGGCTCATTTGCCGGACAGTACCGCTGAGCGCGAGGTGCTGCCCTCAATGAAAGGCCTGCTTGTGTCAGGACAAATGGAACTCTCGGACTGAGAGGTCCGACAGGCCTGACGAGAGGGAGCAAACACACTCACACAAAAGGAGGGATTTTGTTTTTAACTCAGTTCCTTTGAGTACAAAAGCCTCTTACTGTTTCTTTTTTTTTTGCTGCTTATGGTTTTTACAGTCACACTGCTCTTACAAAGCTCATTACAACCGACGGTGACACCTACCTTGGCGTTGTAGGCTATGTAGTGCTTGGCCAGAGCGTCTGGGGTGTGCATCCATGATTTATCTGAAATGATACAAACAGCCCACTCAATACAGCAGTCTTAATCGATGGTATGATTCAATACGATGTGGCAGAGGTACAATTAGCCACATAAGTGGGTAAACTTAACAGAAGTGAACGTGGCAGGAATGAATCATATGCAATACTTTAATGACACTAAGTAATACATACAAAATAGGCACATACTGCTGGAAGCAATGCGTTCTTTCCTAGTACCTAGTCAGTAAATAGCTACAGTTGTCCTCAAATGTATTCATACGCTCCCATTTAAGAAGGACAAAAACAGCTGTCACAGAAATAAGTAGAAATTGACAAAAGTAATGAAAAATAAAAAAATTCTTAAAAATCACGACATTGCTTTTGAATTGTGGTTCAACAGAAATATTTTTTTTTAAAAACCAAGCAAACAATCATGATACAATCACTTCAATCAAGTGTTTTCTGTAACTCTCAATCAGACTTCTGCACCTGTTGACAGCTATTTTGAATTTGGCCCACTACTCATCAGCAAAGTGCTCTCATTTGTCTACTTTTTATTTTTTTTAAATGATTCTTTTCAGCCACAATTCAAAAGCAAGGTCGTATTTCACTAAATTATAATTTAGCAAATTTTTATTTATTATTGCTTTTTTCAGTTTCCAGTTATTTGAGTGACTTTTGTGAATTTTGCCTTTTCTTTAATGGAAGGGTTTGAATACGTTTGAGGACGACTGTACGTACATTCACACCTGACATAACACAACCACGACACTCAATCTGTCCTGCAAGAAAGGGAACCGAGTTACTATTCACACGTCGGTTTCTCAAGATGTATGCGCTCAGACTGAATGCAGAACAAATTCTAGATGTAGTGCGCTGCATTCAGTGTAAATGTAAAGACCGAGATGGAAGCAGATGGAAATGTACTCTAGCTAGTGGAGTGAATAAAGGCTAACACGCATCTCTGCAAGTGGAGAATGTTTCCACGCCAGAAAAATGTGTGGGCTCTGTAAATCTACTTTAAGATGTGTAAAGACAAGATGATGAAAAAAAAAAAAAAAGACAAGATGGGGTGTGGGGAATACGCCGAAGGTCTGTGTATTCTGTACATCGGCAGCTTGTGGACTAGAAACATAAGAAAGCAGAAAGTATGTGCACACAATCTCCCTGAACACACCTCGAAGCTGATTTAAATATAAATGTGTTATAACTTAAAGATTAACAGCGAAGACAAAAGTCAGAAACACCTCACTGCACTCCGGTACACAACTGTCAACTATTCATGAGGCACTACAATTTTTAACTTTTGTGCTATGCTCTTTTTTTAACCCTAAACACTGACGGTTGGGTTGAAAGATTAATTGCACCATTTATTCGAGTCAAAAACAAAAACAAGTGTTGGTTTTCAAACTTTTTGCCAGTCACTGAACTAATCATGCGTGACATGCAAATTAAATGAAATGAATTTAAGCACAAAATTGTAAAAATTCACCAAAAATAAACCCTTTGAAACCGGATTCTGTAAAAATCCAAAAATCTGTGCTCCTTGGTGCAACAGAGAAATCATTAGAGACTCAGATGCAACCAACAATCTTGTGATTATTCAGCTGAGTTACATACATGTTTACATAGAGCACAGGATGAACACAAATTAAAAACGTCAGCAGCAAAACATCATCAGTATGTAGAGTCACTATTATTTTCTAGTATTGGTAACATCTTTGGACACTTGTTGTCATGTTGATTTCAAATTAATGTCACTTTTGTTTTCTACTTTTACTTATGATTGACGCCAGTATAAATATTTAGATTTGTCTCTCTTTCTTGGGCAAGGTTTTATATTGCACTAAAAAATGAGGTAACAGTGAGTGAAAATGTGACAGAAGCAGCAAAAACCAGCAACTGCTTGGGGTTCAGAGGGTGAAATAATAATCTATGGAAGCAGTGAGCTTCAGGTTGGCTTCTAAGCAACTTTTTAAAAGTGACGTTATTCTAAAGTTGCAACTATTCCTCATTTACCAGCAGTTAATAAATGAGGAATAGTTGCAACTTTAGAATAACGTCACAGTAACATGTATAAACTATTAACTGATACTTAACAAGTCATTAGTAAGTAATTCACTAACGGCTTGTTCATGATCTATGACTGGTTTATAAGGTATGGCTGTAAATCATTCATATACAGTTAACAGTCATTTATAACTCATTAACTAACAGTTTGTAAATTTATTAACTATCTATAAGGCATCGTTATAAATCATCAACAAACTATTAACAAACACTTAACAAGTGGTTAATTAACTAATTAACAGTTTACAAATGATCTATTAACTAGTTATAACGGATAGTTATTATAAAGTGTTACCAAATCGAATAATATTGTTGTAATGTAGGCCTGTTAAAGACTCAGGGGCCTCCTGATATAAAATAACAATGTGTTTTCTATGAAGACCTGAGAGATATTTTCTTCACCATAACTGCATTCATAAACTGAGTTTAGAACCTGAAGTGCCATTTCTCTGAGTACTTCTGGAGTGGCTCCACTGACAATCAACAGGAGTCTGTGTGTAATCACTTGTGTTTTAGTACCAATACAATTTTGACTAATTACCACAAATTGCATACAGTTATTGACTTGTTTAAAACCAGTCTCGGAGACGGTCTCTGACGATTATGCCGACACAAAGCAAGCAGCGGTTCAGAGATCATTACAGGTCATCAACAGCACAGGCCAAAGCATCCCATTATGCCGTTTCCAGCATTTCTTAATCATCCACTGATTAAGGATTCTTTTCGTTCTTCATTTCCCATTCATAAACGGCTTATCGCCCCGTTAATGAATCTTGTGACAAAAGATGCATGACTGTGACCTTGGGGCGCTCGGCTCCTGTAGGTTGATTGCGTTAATCAAGACTTTGCAAGGTGCAAATGATGTGAATCAACTTTAACATGTCCTCTGCACAAGTATGCTAATGACTTTGTTTACATTGATGTTGTTGGCTAAGTGGCTTGATGAATTTAGAGTCTATTCTAATTAGTGTTAATTTGGTGCTCCACATTTGCTTAATTGTGATTGCTTATGGCTGCTAATCTACCACATTATTCAAAAGGAAACCAACGCGCACAGTGTTGCACGGGAAGTCAGGGTTTCATTTCCCAGGAAATCATGTTAATGGCTAAAAAAAAATAAATAAACAAAGTTACAGAGAACCAGCCACTAAAATACAAAAACAGTCGTCTCTTTAACTTTTTTTGACACTTCATGGTGAACTTGGAGTCTTTCCTCCACTTGAATTGTCCTCTTTCTGAGTTTATTTAGCAGCTGTGCAATGAGATTAAACCTGGTTGCACCTTGTAACAGCCTCCTCCAACACACAATCAATTTCCTAGCGGGAGTCCTGAGTGAACGTTAGCACAGGGATGATGCATCTCCTCCGCTCTATTGCAGCTAAGGAGGCTAAGAAACTGTACATTTCAAGACAGAGTAAAGAGAAAGGAAGGAGGAGAGTGGTGAGAGCTGACGCAGCGGCATGGCAGGTAGGCTGACATTTTTTTTTTTTTAAAGCATCAGCACACACTGTTCTGATTAAAGAGTGGAAGAGGGGATGGGGGGGGCAGTACCTCTTTGTCTCTCTTTGCTGCATAAAATGGCAACTACGTGAGAAAATGTGGCATCTAAGTTGCCCAAAGGGAAGAATCTGTTGGTGCGTGAGGCATCTGAAGGTCACCGAGTGCGGATGTGTTGTCAGGTGTTGGATGAAGATGAGGGACAGTTCACAGGATGACAGCCGGGAAAGTGTTAGCGTCTCAGCCACACTGTAAGTGTAGTTTCTCTGGAGACGGAGTATATTGGTTCTCGGTGATTTCCTGCTAGAACCAGTTAGGGCGCAGCATAAAGGTCACGAGTCCTTCAAGCATGCTTGCACTTCAGCAACTACTGGTATTAGAAGTTACTGCCATCTTGGCCACGTCACAGGATCCAGGGGGGGTCTCTCTGACAATGGGTGCTAAATGTTTTCAAAGATAAACAAGGAAAGAATAGTGGCTTTGGAGTTGTGGTCTTAAAAGTCGCAAGCACAATACATTTAACACTTTAATCCAAAAGTCATTTATTATTGTTCCACAACGCTCTGCTGTTGTTTCCGAAAATGGAAGCTTGTTGAAAATCCAAGCTGACCTATTGGCAAGTCTGTGGACTAGTGCCTGAAATACTGCCCACAGATACCTGCTCTAATTAAACAGAGTAGACAGATATAAATGGTTAATCGTTTGGCATGAAAGGGGGGGGGGGGGAAGAAAAAGGAAAGAAACAATGTGTACCTCTAGCTAACAATAAATGTCCGGTTCTAAGCAACGCAAATGAAAAGTACCTTTGGAGAGGCGACTGTTCTTATCTGCCTCTACTGCAGATTACACAAACGATGCAAAATAAAAGAACAAAGTTTACTAAACTTTGAATTGATTTAGACGCTGGCGCTGCTGCCTTCGTGACTTTCAATATGAACTGAACATGAATCTCCACTGAGCAAAACGTTTTAATGTGGCGCATTGGAGAAAAAAGTGCAGGACGCTGTAATCTGTGGATTTATGGATTGTTTATCTATTAGACCTTTATCAAAAGCATCTTTCCTTATCTACAAGCTAACAGCTGTATTTGTCCGTATCACACACATTTTTATCTCCTGCTCTACTGTGAATCCAGGCACCGGGCTAATAAAAAAGGTCTTCCTATCACTGCGACTTAAGAAAACAAGTCCTCTGCTACTACATATTACAACATATCTTTTTATCACCTTTAAAAAATACTGTAAGTGAAGTGAAGGACGATATCTGGCCAGCAAGAAGCTTTCAAAGCCGAGATACGCCGCAAGTACCATTGGTCTGAGGGCAGCTAGACGTTGCCTCGGGAAATGTGTTTGGCATCCTTCAAATTAGGTCAAACGCTAGCTTTACTCAACTCATTTTATTAAGTATTGTGGCCCCAGAAAAGCCTCTTTAATATTCTTCAAGCTAGCTCTTGCCTTTTTGAGCTTGAGTGCTGCGCTGTAAGTGCACAATTTTTCTATAGGGCCACAAGAAGTGGGAAAGCAATAGACTAATTCACTGCAGTGCTCAATCAATGACACACAATGAATTTGCTGGGTATGCACAGTTCTCCATCATGCAGAAGACAACTTCAAATGGGCTCCAAGCAGACTGGGCCTAAACCACTATTCTGCTATGGACTGGGTAGCAGAGTGTTACTTGGAGATAAAGAATGTGAGAGTTTGAAGCAAACTTATTACTGTCTGGGAACAAAAAAAAAAATCATCCAACTACATAAATGAAGCCAGTGTGAAAAGGTGTAAAGACTATGCTAAATGTTGCAATCACACAGAAATAGGGACAGTAAGTGCTCCGAGAGAAAATCGCTCAAGGTTTTGTCTGCATCACATACATTTAGGGAAATGGACGAAAATGTCACAAGCTCCCTGCAATTTAAAGAAACTCAATACAACAGCCTCTGCAATGCGCTGCCTTGACAAATTGAAGCTCTCAGAGTAAAAACTGAACATTTAGGGTTCGTGGTGTATTATTTCAGAGGCTGCTGTTTGGGAGGTCGTTATGTCGTATCGTTGTTCGCGACTTTGTCAGGTTCCTGTATATTCATGTAATATCTGCATTCGGCTGAAAAAACAATTAGAATGATTCATTCTGTGAAAAGCGAAGGAAGGAAGCAACTACTGCTCATAAAAGGAAAGTCAAGGCTTATTCGGGGCAACTCGGATCACACGCAGTCATACGGCTTTATAAACGCACCGGGTTAAAAACACACACTGTGCAGCTCTGAACTCTTCTCTCATCTCATTGTTTCAGCACAAAGCAATCAGACATGCATGAATTACATGGTGGACGGAGAAAAAAAAGGAATTGCAAACCATTAATAATGGCTCATGTAATAGTTACAGGCTACAATTTCTGAAGTGAACATCACTTAGACTGGTGTTTATATTGTCCAGCAATTCAGTGGAGCTGGCCATGAGAAAATTTAATTGCCCATGTGTCTCCTCATCCACATCTAATTTTCTATATGGGTGCTTTTTGTTGCTTCCATCATAATGATGGATAAAGTATACCGGAGTTAAATTATAATAATTGGAAAAGAAAGAGCCAAAAATAACATTAAACATATAGTTCAGATGTTTTAATGCATAACCAGAAGGCTCCATCCAGTCTTGGGTTGATTTCATTTAGCTACAAACAGTATCCTCAAAATGAGATTTAATATTAAAAATGACAAAACATTTTATTTATTTTGCTCCAATTGTCAAAACAAAAACAAGTAAATAAATATACGTACAGTGCAAATCAGAGTAAAAGGTGCACTGTGTTCCTGTGCTGTACAACAACAGTTCATAGGATTATTATATTTCAGCTATTCGTCTCTCTTCTCTCTATCTCCCAACATGACTAATACCCAGCTACCATCTGCTGATATGACAGCACTGTAACAGATTTATTACTGCAGTCATTCACTGAAACTAACCCACATTCATGCAGTTTGATACCAAATATAGAGTGTTCTTGGGGTCACTAATGAAATTAATCATCTTTTTCTGCCCCATCACTGGAACACTGTGATGCTGTAGCTACACGGGTTTGATTTTTAAAAAAATAGCACAATATAATTAACTGTCATTGTACATGAGGAGCATGCAAAGATGTTTTTTGATGTTGAAATATTGTGCAGCTTTTGCCAGCTGACGACTATTCTTGTTATTCTCCACTTGCAACCCAGCAAACAGCATATTTGTGATATAAGTAAAATCTGTAATCCAATAATTTGCTAAATTATTACATATTTTCAACAAATGTTTTAATGTCGCTGTTTATATCAGTGATGTTAGACTAAATATTAGACACTTGTAGTCAAAAGAAATCAACAGCATCACAATCTGCATCCTCTAAAATGTCCATAAAGTGAAATCCCCTCTCTTAAACCAAAACTGAACATTGCACCTGCTCTGAAGAGAGGCCGGGCTGTTATGTAAAGCCACGTTAGCTTTAGCCGGGATCTCTAATCAGCAGCTAACTGAGTAAAATGCTTCACTGTGTCCACATCGCTGTCAAGTAATGAAAAAACTTTCAAAATACAGGGTTGGCTACAATGATGGTACCCAACGCACTGAACGATTTATATTTTCTTCTTCTCTTGAAGCACTCTTCTGTGCAAGTCACGTCCACGTCCATGGGGCAATAAACATAGGAGATAAAAATGATCAAGATCCCTGCTGGCATTACCTGCTAGACGTGATCAAGCCCACAAAACACAGCCAGGCACAGAGATAAAGGGGGAGGTAAATCAGTCTAGTGGACCTCAGTGCCAGCTTTCACTCTCTTCGCCAAAAGCTGCAGAGCGAGTCAGGGCAGGTGCAGAAAATAAGAAATACATAAAAAAACTAGTGGACATTTATACTCATGTTGGATTATAGGGTCACTATTAACTGTTCATGATTAAAAAGTGACAGAAAACGAGCTGTAGCCTTGTGTCAAGACCCCTGCTGGGTAAAAACGAATAACCCAACACAAAAAAAGCACAAATGATAACGGCGGGGAGGAATGCCATCAACAACATGAGGCAATTATCCTCTTTCAGGCGTATTTAAAGCTCAGCAGAATCACTCACTGTGATGTGAAATCACTGGCAAAATAAACTTTTGTTCGACTCATGTGGGAGGTTTGTCAGCTGCAAAAGAAGCGTGCGCATCAGACGATATTTAAAACTGATGAGAACGTATCATCCACCACTGCACTCAAATTATCGGGAGTCTGAAAAGCCATGTTTCCTCTTATCATCCTCATCACATGATTTTCATTAGAAAGACTTCAAGATACCAATTAGCACCAATCTAAAGCTCACACCAATGCCTTCATTGCCATTTTCATATATGAATGGCTATAGATAAACAGTAAAATGGCATTAAATGTGTCGCAAACAAGATCCAGTGAGTATAAATTCAAGCAATAAAGTATACTAAGCACAAGTTACAATTATGGGAACTGACTGGTTCAGTTTTAGTCTTTTGATAAACATGTTGTCGAGAGATGGCGTAACGCTGGGCACGTCAGCGTTAAAGAGCGGCGCTGCATGAGGGATGTTGAACTGCTGGCGGTTGGTTTCCAGCCGTTCTATCTGCTGCGGGAGTTTTCCTGGCAATCGCAGTTTACATCCCCCCCTCGGCTGATGCTGCTGCGGCCTGTGAGCTCATCCATAGTTCAGCGTCCCAGCTGCAAACATCACACCCTCAGTCTGTGATCGTCATCTCAGGAGGCTTTAATCATACATCACTCTCTACCACTCTCCCCACATTCAGCCAGTATGCGGACTTCCCAACCGGAGACGGTGGGGCCTTGGACCTGCTGTGTGTGGACACCGGGGATGCATATTACTTAATTACTGTTATTTCCTTGTACTTTCTTTCTATATTTTTTGATGCTGCTGTGGTGTGTAAATTTCCCTCAATGGAGGACCAATAAAAAAAAATAAAAAATTCTATTCTATTGTCAGAGGAATTGTATGCGCATTTCTGTGCTTTTAATTAGTATATTTTCTAACCACTTTGAGCTGTTGTCATCTGTGTGTACAGTTACCATGGCTACACATGCTAATACTGTCTACTGCAAGGTTAACGGAAATAGCCAAGTGTCTATGTCCCACTGATCTGCAGTGATGCAACAGATGAACTCTTAACAGTACGTCAGGTATTATCAACAGAACCACGCTCTCTACTCTTGCCCTGCTCGCCTAGCAAAAGCACAAGATTGTGTATGATTATCGTATTATATGCAGCCGCTTGTGCTTCCTGCTACTGAGCAGCGACGTCTTTGCTGATTCATGCTGTTTATTCAGTTGTGCTTGAGAAGGCATGCTAAATGGGTGGGAAACAATAATACAGTTACATGATTTCTCTAGTGAACATCCAGAGGACATCTTCCGGTGAGTCTACCATTAATCTCGACGCTCAATCATTCCTCTTAGCAGCAACACAACATCAATCTGACTGGAAGTAACGTCAGCGTTACATCCACATCACCCGTGTTGCACAACCAGTGCTAGCTGCTGCCTGTTCATAGTTGGTCTGAGCTGTTTAACACTCTTCATTGTAATTTGTTGATGAGTTTAGTTACATCAGATAATGTTACTGAATGTAAGGTGCTTCTCATTAACAGCAGCACAGCGCTTAAGCTGCCTCTGAACAAGATATTTCAGGTGTCAGAGGAAGCTTCCTTCATTCAGGAGCAGCTATGTGACTCCACACATGATGCAGGCTTCTGAATAGGTGTTCAAAATGGCATGCTGATTCTGACCAACGCCATCAGCAAGCAGCATGTGACAAACTTCCGGTATACCACAAAACACCCAGATAACATTTGACAGGACGCAATTTAAGCTACCTGCTCGATGCACTGCATCCCATAATGCACTACTGTCATTCATCAGCACCGGAAATGTAGGCGAAGTGGTGGACGCCTCAAAAGACCAATGTCCAGCAAGAAACACAATCTACTACAGGTGCTCTGGTAGAATTTGCTATGATTTGGTAGGATTTGTTTGAAACACTGGAATTAGCTGAGATGCTGTGAAGGGAGCCAGCAATTGATATGATCCATTTAATTTCTAGCAAATCATTTGAGCTAGATTTCTATGTCTATCTTAATATTGCTATATCCTACAAGCCTGGTGGTCATGTGACTCTGTGGTACACCGCATTCATTTTCACAAACTGTAACAAATGCTGTACACGTCAATAGGAAGTAGCTCATAGTATACAGCATGTACTTATGTAGTATGCAGCGCCCAAGAACGTGAATCCAAACATACTGTTTGTGTAAAACAGAGTTTAGTTCATCAGTTTTTAGTCCATCTTAAACCTGTTGCTTAGTTTTATTTCATTGATTACTAAACCTTTCATCGTAGTTCTCATCCTGAAATACTGATTTTTACTTCATTTTAGCTTTGTTTTCATTATCAATTAATATTATTTCTTGACAAATTTTATCAAGTTAACGACTGGCTCCAGATATTTTTGTTAAGTATAGTGCGTGCTCTCAAATCAAAATGTGGGGAAAGCTGTTCTGTACAGACCTTTTGTCACCACTTTCTACAGTCTGACTCTAAAAATTGCTGCAGGAATAAAATCTGGTAGAGAAACCTGGCATCTGTTGGTATTCATGTATGGTTGAGGTCAGGAAACTGTTGTCCTTCTCTGAGTGGAAAGGCTTTAACACCCGTCATGGCAGACAGGTAAATGGATGCACTGGCTGCTGCTCCCAGCAGCTGAAAGCCTGTGGTCAGTGTGTTAGGGCCTGTTGGTAAGCATGTGTTGCTTACAGTTTGCTGTCTGGGTAAGTGACTTTGCTTTTTGCAGTGTTGCAGTGTCTGTCTGCTGCCAAAGCACATTTTCAGACTCTGCCTTATTCCAACTGTAACTCACTTCTTCCAGCATACCCTCACAATACGGGCACAGGTAATGTAGAAATGCAAATGTTACGTATCTGCTGAAAGTCACCACACTACTGGAGCTGCATTTACATTTCACACAATAAAATGGAAATTCAATGTGAGGTGAGGTGAGGGGGGACTATGTGCCCTCCCAGATTACCATCTTTAGCTCCTAAAATAGAAGACCTAATGGGAAAAAAAGTGAATTAAACCAAATATCATTAAAGCCCGGTGCACCACCTGGGCCCCGGACATTTCCCTCAACATCGTCCAAGGCTTCTCCAGGTCTGTTGATTCACACCAGAGGGAGCGGGACAGATGGTGGTAAACACACCAAGCTGTTTTGCAAACTGCAGTCCCAAATATCTCCTCCTCTGCACTTGGGCAGGGTCACCTCAAGGCTCTGTAGTGTTGCACAGCACACCTAACTGTGTAACACTAGCAAAGGTATGGGATGTTGTGTATGCTGGTCTGACTTCTGCCTCTCTGTTAAATTCTATTTGTGTTTGTTTTGTTGTCCTCTGTAGCTTTTGTATAAATTAATAATCTTATGTTTGGGTTATTTTATTACAGCCAATGTTGCTCAAACGGCCTTTGAAGCTGCGCAGTGCACGGTTTTTATCTGAAATATAAAATCATTTCATCAAAGACAATAATAAACATTACCATCGTTCGAACAAACATCATTTGTTTTTCACTCGAGGCTTTCAAGCGTGAAGACTTTATAGTCCTGCCAAATGAATGAACTGTGTGTGGCACAAACTGGGAGGACGGCTGCAATCCTACAGTTTAGACTCACTGAAAAGTTTTTGGACGTGGTTCACCGAATGAGTTTCTAAATCTTGATGGAACAAAACCATAACACTGACGGTCTGATGCAGATAAAACGCTCCAGCCTCTGTTATCTCTTGCCATGGCATGTAGAGAATGTCTTTTCATTTTTCAGTCTTCAGAATCTGTTTTTAACAAATCTCTGAGAAGGCCACAGCAGTGACACAGCAAAATACTTATCATCTGACCTTCCATTAGTAAAACCATAACCCAAAACATGCAGCGATACCGTAGCTTTCTCTGTGTTTTGCAGAATTCTCTAAACTTTCAAAAAAATATGTTAAGGTGATACGATCAACTTAGATTCAGTGTTTTACTCACAGCAATCGTGACTTTTCTTTCCTATAAAATGAAGATATGCCTTTCTTCTGTGTAGTTTTTTTCTTAGAAAAGTTATCAGGACACGTTTCCTGCTTACAGGTAATTCTGACTGGACAGAATCTGCACCACATTTCTGACAAAAACCATCGAGTTGGATGGGATGCACAACCTCGCCAGATCTGCTGTGGACTTGGCGATAGATCCTCCTCCTCATGGCGGCAAAAACATTTTGTTGTGGGCTGGATAGTTTGAATTGTGTCAAAACTACACCACCAGCTGCTGCCTGTTCGTTGCGGAGTCCAGAGTTTTGGCTGATGCAACGATGTAGCTACAGCAGTCGTTCTCTTGGCCGTTTCCCATCTCTGCCTGCTTGCCTCAGCACCGCTGCTTCAATCATCCAAGAAGAACACACATCTGAGGTCAATGCAGACAAATGGTGTGTTTCTGTGATAACGTCTATCTAAAACCGTTCACCACCCTGAGGTCAACAGAAAAAAGCCTGAAAGTCACGAAAAGCTTTATCGACATTTATGAAGTATTTGCATATAAGCTTCCTAACATCAGTGTTGTGTGTCAAATAAACGGAGACTCAGATCTTCACTTCAGCATGTGAATGCGCCTCCAGGAAGAAATTTACAGCTCGCTCTGCAATTCTAGCGCGATTAAACTATACCACTACAAAAACTGTGTGTCTTCAACAGAAACCGGTGTGGACGTGCGCTTCATTATGATGGATTAGTTATGCTGAGCGAGTTTTACAGTCTCAGTGAGGTGCTTTTACTGAAAGAACTCACACCAGTGAGGCCTTGGAAGGTAAAAGTATGCAGTGACCGTTGACACTCGGGTGCCAGGACACACTGAGGATGTTCGGCGAAACCGGCTCAGCAAACAGGCGGGAATAATGGGAACAACACTGTTTCTCTGTCAGACCTGAGACAGGATGTCTGTGGCACCGCTGCAGCTAAAAACAGGCTTCGCTCGATTCCACAAGCCAAACCGAGTGGCGGATGTGTCTGCTCACCTTTTTTCCTGTTGAAGGCGCGGTTCATAGTGGAAATTGTGCGTCTCTGAGGTCCCTCCTGAGTATCTGCCAATATTCCACCTGGAAAAGCAGCAGGAAGAAGTGAGTTAAAAACGGCTTCGACCTCAAGCCTTCACTTAAAGGCAGAAAGTCTAAAAGCAAACAGTCTAGTTTGCTCTATAAAAAAACCTTCCCCCCCCTCTGAGAGTGAGGGAAGGTTTAGCTGTCAGAGTGTGTTAAAATTAAACTCCCAGTCCTTCTGCATTACATTTGTTTACCACTGAGCCACATCTTGCTCATCATCTGTAGAGACTGTGCCTTTAACCTTGCCGTGTTGATAAAACAGGACTGGCTGGCCCTACTGTTTTACGGTTCGAGACTTGCAAGATTGGTGATTTCTATCAAAGGGAGGAAACGGTGTCGCAGAGAAAAATGAAACAGTGTTGACCGTGATCCTCTTACAGTCAGTGGCATTAACATTCTAATCTTTCCAACAGAACTAGGGCAAATGTTTCTGTCCAACTGCTTCAGCTGCACACACAACGTTCACAGAGCGTAGACCCTAAAAACTAAAACCGTACAGTTTAGTCATCACGAGGGATGCCAGAGCTGAACTTCAGTGTGTTGTCACTAATCATCTCCAGATTCAGTCATAAAATTAGCACTTACACAGACAACACTGGTATACACATTTAGTCCACTCATGCTGACATTGTCTTGGTAAAGAGATGAATGTGGGTTGTGGCAAAAGTCAAACGTTCTTCTCTCTGCAGCAGTACATGCAGGTTGTGTCCTCACACACAATCTGGTCGTATGTTGACGCTGTGATACCCTACAGAAAAAAAGGAGGGGACTGTTTTTTTGCACATGCGAAACATCCACCTCCACACCGTCTCCAAATGTGACACTGCTTTGAGTGCTGTCAGGCCTTTGCATCAATTCCCCATGAGAGTTAAGCAATCTAGAGTGCAAGGACAAACTGTCCAGCACTAGGTAGCTGTCAGCATGCTCCACAATCAATATTCTTTACTCTTTTACTGTTGGAAAATATGCAGGGTCTGCTGCATAACAGCCATTTCAATCCTTGCCTTTGCAAACACATTAACTTGTGCCTGAGCAATTTAGAAAATGAATTGAATTTTTCCATCCCTGGCATTTTCCATTTATCATGCAAAGCCTGAGCTATTATGAGTTTTAGTGAATGGAAAAACAAATCCTGCTCAGGCTCAAGCACCATACTGTATTCGATGACAACCTGTCACAATTTTAGAGACAAGGTTTGGTGTTGGCGCTCTGCGTGCACAACCTAGAACACCCACCGGATTAGGAAGTAATATCATTTTGCTTTTTTGACAAAACATCGATCAGCCACAACATGAAACCTCCTGCCTAATATTGTCTAAGCAGGTTCCCTTCATGCTGCTAAAACAGCGCTGACTGTCCACAGACCTCTGCAGGTGTCCTGTGGTATTAGGAGGTGGGGCCACCGTGAATCTAACCAATCGATCTCAGGTTTTTCCAGCGCATCCCACAAATGCAGGATCAGACTAAGTTGTGGGAAATTTGGAGCCTTAGTCAAAACTTCAAACTCGTTATGTTCCTAAGCTATTTTTGCAGTATGGCGGGGAGCATTTCCCTGCTGAAAGAGGCCACTGCCATCAAGAAATAGTGTTGCCATCGAAGGATGTATGTAGTCTGCAGCAATGTTTAGGTGGTACGTGTTAAAGATACAGCCACGTTAATGTCTGGACCCAATGTTGCTCAGCAGATCATCGCCCAGAGCATCACATCGCCGACTTGCATACTTCCCTAAGTGTAATCTGCTGCTGTCTTTTCCCTAAGTAAATGATGCACAGACACCATGCTGTCCCAATAAACATCATTCGACAGATCACTCCATCTTCTTCTATTGCTCAATGATCCAGTTCAGATGCTCACATGCCCATTGTTGGTGCCGTTAGCTGTGGACAGCACACAAGCTGCGATCCACTGTGTGTTCTGAAACCCTCCTATCAGTTTGTGGTACGCTTAAAAAACTGCAAAATTACACAAGTGGTAGGTTTACCAGAGTGTAGAGATGGAGATTAATTATAATTACACACCAGCATTCAATCATCATAGCTTCAAACCAAAGCATACATACATGGACTGAAGGTCTTTATAGACCAAAAAATGTTTGGATTTATTTAAAGCACACTTGCAGAACATTTATGATGTGCATAAATCAATTTTAAAAGGATGATGTCTCATTCAAAAAGGAACCAGAGACATTTAGATCTCATTCAAGCCCACATTGATAATTAAACCCAATGCATAATATGGAGGATCTGAAAGGAACTAACCAGAGTAAAAACACCAACAACTATGACATGGCTCAAAATAACAAGCAGCCAGGGTCTGAAGAGTAGAAACACATGTCATCTTCCATGAATTATACAGTTCACACCACATGATCTGTAGATATCCTCAGACACATATCGATGCACAGAACTGAGACCTAGAACGCTGAAGCAGCACCCAGCCTGACCGGATATGACCCAGTCGCGAGGCAGATCTGTCGAGAGCTGCATCCTGGATTATGCTGCCATTCGTAGTATATTCCATTTCAGTGATTTCTACAAGTTGGCTAGCTTGATAAAATTAATCGAACAAATGAGATTTCACTGGTCGGTACGGTATCCTGTCTCTTATTACTTCTCACAAAACTTTGTCTCATCACCTGCCAAAGCAACAAACACTGAGGACGTTTATGCTGCATGATGCCTTGTATGTTGCCTTGCAAGGCTGCTGGATTCTCGTGGCATTTGTGAGATAATGATCACAAGAGACTCCATCTTGCCAGGCTTCAAGCGATGTCCTTGTGGCCGATCCACAGATGTTGGGAACACTGTGCTATGAGAAGCTCCTGGCAACTATGGGCATGTGAGTGTTAGACGGTGATAGACAGATGGTTCATTCGATCACATGCCAAACACTTTTTGGAAAGTGTCTTTGCTTTTCCAAGCAGCTTCAAACAGGATGTTTTCTCAGATGGCTCTGTGTAACAAACAATCCAGTTCATCAGGTTGCCTTGTATGATGCACAAACACCAACTATGGGGTTGACGTTAATGACGACATTCAGAAAATAGGCCGTTACACAAACAGAATTATCAATTTGGAGCAAAGAAATAGATAAAAACTGAAACTGATCACAGTTATATGGGAGGTAAATGGATCATTAGCTTTGACTGAACTGGGTGCCACCAGAGTCATGCTATTGAGTCAAATATTTTTATTATTGTGAGGAGGAGCTGCTACCAAACAAACAAACAAACAAACAAACAAACAAACCATCCTTTTTTTTTAAAAAGGCACATCCAATACAAAGCTCCAGTTCTTTTTGAACTTTGCATTCAGTAGGCTCTGAAAATGAGAAACTAATCTTCCCACGGCGCATAATAAGGCGCATAATGATATTTGGTGTATAACTGAGGGCAACACAAATACAATATATGTGGGTTCTCACTGTAAGGGGATCTTTGACTCAAACAGAGGCCCAGGAAAGGGTTGGAGAAAATTTAAATGGAACAAGCTTTAGGGTGGGGACTGGGACATTCCTCAGTCTGCCAAAACAGAATATCTTTGCTTCTGAAAGAGACAACTTGTGTTCTTTATTTACAGGTCTAACTGATGAAAGCATTGCACGGGCAGACGGACAAGGACGCCACTATTGTTTACATTTCACCAAAGACAAAGAGTGAATTTTGCAGATCTGTGCATTAAAGCACTACAGTATCTACACAGTATCTGGCTTTCCAAAATAAGACTTTGACAGCAGTGGCCTTGATACTTTTAGAGAAGCTGCTATTTAAGCAACTTAGCAACTCTTCCAAGCAACTCAGACATGTTTTTTTGCAGCGAAACAGGACCGCGCTAAGAAAACACAGATTGCCTTTGATGGTTTTTACTATTTTCATCATAAAAGCCTTTTTCTTTTTTTTAAAAAAACAAAAAGCAGCACTTTAAAGATGTGGTACACCTCAGAAACAAAGGCAAAGTAGACCAAAAACATTTTAAAAACCCTCTCCACCTTTTTAAAAAGCACAAAAAGCAGCTTAGATTCCATTAGTGCAATGTGTGACAACAGATAAGGGATTGAAAACTGGCCAGGCTTTTTTTTCCTCCAATACTGAATCACTGAAAAATGCCATAATTGGCCCCAATCCCGATCATGTTTACTGGCCTAGGACATCCCTAAATGTCACCACTAAGAGCTTTAAGTTCTTAAAACTAGATTGCCTCATTTTGGCAACCGCAGCGGAAAGGTCTGGCAGCAGTCGCAGCCTGGCTACCTTTTTGTTTGTTTGTGACATACTTGGATGTAATGCAATGCTTTGCCTGACACTTGACTGTGATGTCACTCATTTTGATTGGCAGCTGCAGTGTTGGGCCTGTTTTAATAGCTTCCTGTCTGGTGATTCAACAGCACCCCCCTGGGAGAACTGCCGACCCCAAGACACAAAGACACACACACACACACACACACACACAAACACACACAGCCCTAACACTGAGCTGCAAACATCCTCAGCCTCCCTTCGATGTTTACCAGCTGCAGTGGAAGCACCGGTATAGGTCTACTGAACTCCTCACTAGAAGAAGTGTGTAGTGCACATACATATATATATATATATATACATATACGGCTCAACAACAATCCACAGTGAGCTCAACTGAACAATCATCATTTTTATTCTACATTATTCTAAATGCTCCAACAATATTAGGTCGACTAAGGAAAGTAAATGGGCACACAATCCAGGATAAAAAGGTCATTATGATGCATTTACAATGCACTATCAAATACAACACTGAAACAAACACTGTCTGACAGACTTAAACACAAATAACGTCTGTTCTGAATTGTGTTTGTGGAATCTTTTAAGGAAAAAAAGGGAAAAAAATGGGCCAGCGTTTCACTTACTTAGAATACCCTCCTCCCAAACACACAGCAAAAACCATGTCCAAGAGTCTTACGAATCACCTCCAGTGACTCAAACATTTGGAATTTAGCTTGGGAAAGAATCTTTCTGGAAATGAGCGCAACCTACTTTGACCCTGTGCAGTCTTCTCTCAAGCGCAAGCGTCAGAAAAAAAAAAAAAAACGAAATCCAAAAGTTTGACAAACGCTTAAAAGGAAAGAAAGAAAGTCGAGCTAACATCCATTTCTAAATGCCTCTCAGCCGCTCACTAATCTGACCCATATGCACTCAAAAGGCATTTAACATGGGATAGAAGCAGAGCGTGCACTGTGGTCTCGACATAATGCCTCAGAAAAGAAAATCAACAAAGATCCTTTGTTTTCTTCACTGTGCTCTCACCCTGACTGTGGAGCCTTGCTGGCTAAGCGCAACACATAAAACATCGCGACTGCAATCAGTTTATGAATTCAGTCCTAGAATTCCTCAGCTGAATCACAGCCGTGGTGTTTTGGTGTCTAATCTAAAAGCCAGACTTGCTCTCTCACAGCCCAGCACTTTAACTACGGTGGATCAAATGCAGCACCCTGACATACTTTATCAAGGAAAAATAACTTCTACCCTTTTACAGGGGGAGGGTGGAAAAAAAAAGATCTATGGAGAGAATCATGCAAACAACAACAGAGCTGAGATAAAAGCTACTTACTTGCCTTCAAACTGGGGTGGAATAGTGAAGAGGAAGTTCCAGCGGATCTTAATAGTTTTCAGCTGTGGGCCAGATGGTGGTACACTAAGGACTGCAGTGAGGGGAGATGATGAGGCTTGCAAACTCAACAAGAAGCTTTTGCCTAGACACAAGATACTTGACATTCAAACCCAACTTCCTCCGCCCACAGTTTGTCCAAAAGGAGTTTTGCATGTGCGAGAAAAAGAAGAAAAAAAAAGGAGAGACCCCTTTTGACAGAACTATTTCGCTGCGATGCATTGTGGCATACCAGAGATGACCTATAAAAGCCGTGATGCCAGAGGTTGCAGGTTTACCCTTTTGCTGCAGCGTGTGATCGCGCCGTGTGCACTGGAAACAGCCTCGGGTCAACGTCTTGGCATCAATCAAAACAGCGGTATGGTCAAAACATTATGAAGCAGAAGTCACAATAGTTTTCCAACTTAAAGCACTAAAAGCCTCCCTGTGAGATTATGTCAACTTAATAATACCCTTTCCTTTTCCACTGCACTCCAGAAACATTTAAGGCTCAAAGTGCCTATGCCGGCGGCTGAAAGTGTGTTTCACCACTTTAGAGTCTGACACTTGATTGTCCTTTTTATCACATAGAGATGAACTGCTTGGGACGCTCTGGAAGTGAAGACTAGAGGGCAGGACCAATGGAGAAATAAAAGATGATATTGGAAATGACAAACACCTGAAACTGCAGTCCAATTACTCTGCTTGTTGAGAGTTTTTTGTTTCCAGCATCTAAGACCTTATGCAAATATTGTCTCTCAGGGGTCTAACTGTCTGAGTATCCCCTCTCACAAACTTTCAAGCACCTCAATGAAGCAAAAAAGGGAAGGGCAACTGACCACTTTCTATAACAGTGGCTGTACCTTTTCACATAATGCATAAAACAAATGTGAAATAAAGGTTAAATGTATTCCCTACAGGATGGAAATAATGCAACTTTAATATGAACTATAATATAACAGTGGATCGTATCTTCATAAAAATGTTGGAGGTGTACAGCTGTGGGCGGTCAAGCAATAAAGTGCATTTTTAAATGGTGGGCTTCTGCAGGTCTCCCAGCAATAGAGACGCTCATCCGGATAAAATGAGCGTACTTTCGACATCGGAGAATTCGCAGTTGTGTTATCGAATGAAGACAAGTGTGTTGTGTAGTTTTTATTTATTTATTTTTTATACATGAGCTTCAAAGTGCTGCAGAAGATTTTATTTATGTGAGCTGCAGCAACTAAGAAGTAAATTAGCTCTGCAGAGGGTACTGTATGCTTGGAGGAAAAAAAATAAAATAAAATCCAGATTTTTTTTAAAACGC
The DNA here is from genome assembly GCF_000690725.1 of Stegastes partitus. NCBI lineage: Eukaryota > Metazoa > Chordata > Actinopteri > Pomacentridae > Stegastes > Stegastes partitus. The sequence continues at coordinate 91,139 of NW_007578589.1, forward strand.
ACCTCCAAAAAGACAAAAAAAAAATCACCAACACTTGCCAGCCAATTTACAAAGGTGGTTCAAAACAAAAGAGGGCATGACTTTTCTTGCTTTTCTTGCCGTCTGGTTAGAGATTGAGCTTGGTCAGGGCCTTGGGTGGCGGTGTGTTTTTGCTGGCCAGCACAGCTTTGGTTTCTGCATGAGAGAGCATTTAAAACAGGGAGGGTCTCGGGATTTTTTTGGGCTGTTCTGTTCACACTTTATTTTTCTAAGGTTTTTCTTTGCTCTGCCCTGTATCATTTCATGTTTGCGTCTTGTATGAACAGCTGTGGCGGGTGTAAGGGAAGTGGCTGGGCCCAGACACTTTCTGGGAAGAGTGGGGCCCTTTATGCTACACAGACAGATACAATGGGGCAAAAAAAAAAGTGAAGGGAGGGGAAAAAAAAGGGACATTATACATGTGTAGTGGAGAAATTAAAGTTGTAATTAATGATATCTGCTTGTCTTTTCCACTTATTTATCTGTGTATGTACTACAAATTTATAGTTGTCTCTACTGCATTGCATTGGGTGTAAAAGACAAACAAAATACGACAGTAATGCCCATTACTTTAATAAAACTTGACCATTTTCTGAGAAGCAAAAGAAGGTCAAGACCACAGCGAAGGAGCCCGACAGACACAAAGACTCAAATGCATCTAGGCCATCAGTCGAAAACATCCATGAGTCATCTTTTCAGGCTTTGTTTAGTAACCAGACTGCAGCCTCATACTTTGTTCCCTTGTTCCGTGTTTAGTTGGAAAACATACAAAAAGAAAATGTGTATTTGGGGCGATACAGTGCACGATGAACAAATAAATACACAGAGCTTAAGTATCTTCATCCTGCTACCAATGTTTGGAGTTCTTGTGCTTTACAGATTTATACAAGTTCAGACTCCAATTATTTCAGTCCTCGCCGGGGATGCTTGTGTGAGTGTGTTTGTGGGAGTGGGGAGTGGGCGGAGCAGCAGGAATGTGCATCTCAATGAGCTGCATCTCAGTGGATTTTCATTGAGATTTGCAGCCTCCACAAGATTTGTGTTTCGTCTAAGCAGTAATGCAAAGTAGCAGTGTGTGATACCAGAAATGTATGTTCAGTTCGGTTTCAGCGCGGCGTGTTTACATCCCTGCACCGCTCGCTGCAAGTAAAATTATGATGACGAAGAGTGAAGGCGATCACTTCCTTCCACCGCTACTGTGTGCAGCGCAACATTAACAACATTAACACAAGAAAACGCTGACTTGAAAGGATTTATATCCACCGTGCCCTTGATTTGAAGCTGAATAGCAGGAAGAAAATACAGACTCAAAAAGCGTAATGTTTTAATTCGTCAGCAGCACGAGCCCAGCATTTTGATTTTGACCTCAAGTATGCGAAAGCAGACTTGAGAGCTTCAGAAACAGTGTCCTCATGTCAATGTCAACACAGGCTGTGTGTTTTGGTAATAAGACAGTGTCAAAAACAAATACTGTAATTCCCGGAGAAGCGGTCTCGCAAAGCTCGCTATTAAATCATTCTGCCACTTTCAAATATAAAAGGTGGGATTTGCTAACTAAGTGCCAAAACAAACGCAGCATAAACAAAGAGTAATGAAAGATATGATTAAACAAGACAGCCTATCAACCCTGTTGGCTCTGTCAGGCTGTATTTAAGATGTTCTATGAGCAAAAAATGCCAACGTGCTCACAGTGATGCTGTCAGTGTGCGTCCAATAAGGAGGTGGAGTGTTTACCAAGTTCGCTGTCCTAGTCAACATTAACAGCAACCACAACGACAGTACAGCTGTATAAAGTTTTTAGACTGTATCCTGAGGGGGAAATTTAACAAATTAAATATTAAACCAATCCCATCCATCCATTATCTATACACCGATTTATCCTCACTAGGGTCGTGGGGGGCTGGAGTCTATCCCAGCTGAAAGCAGGGGACACCCTGGACAGGTCACCAGTCTATCACAGGGCTACACTTAGAGACAGACAACCAAGCACACTCACATTCACACCTACGGACAATTTAGAATCACCAATTAACCTCAACATGTTTTTGGACTGTGGGAGGAAGCCGCAGAACCCGGAGAGAACCAACACTGAACATGCAAAGTGCACACAGAAAGATCCCGGGCGTCCTCACCGGGACGTGAACCGGCAACCTTCTTGCTGCGAGGCAACGGTGCTAACCACTGCGCCACCTTGCAGCCCTGAAACCAATACATTAAATAAAAAAATAAAAGTGTTGACGTGTGTGGCATTGGAGGGACAATCACGAAAGTCATTAGGATTCATCATGTAGGGACTGAATACGTTGGTACAAAATGTCATGGCGGTGTGTACAATAGTTATCAAAGTGATTCACCGACAGATCTAAACCCTATGTGCCCCTTGCATTGCTATGAATGCTAGCTACACTTCACATTCTCCATATTAGCAAAAATTGCCGTGATACCTTTGAATATTAATAAAATGTCAGCGATGATTCTTCATCTAGCCAATGAAATGATGCAGAACAAAAAGCCAAGCGAGGGCAAGGTAACTGTAATAATTCGGTTCAAAAGCTTTATTCTATTCAAAATGTTCTTTCATATTCCAACCGCTAACAGTTCTATGAATATAATAGGTGCTAGCTTTACTGCAGTAATTATCAGCAATTACATTCATTATTGATCATTAAAGTCATCCGTGTCCACTGCGTGCTGCTCAGAGACCAAAACTTAGAAATATGCAAAACAGCAACATGTGTGCCAAATCCTCAGGTAGTAAGGAACTGAAACTAGGGGAATGTTTTGCATTTTTGCTTGAAGAATTAAATGAAATATCAACGAATGTAGTCAACTAATCATTTCAGCTCTAATTTATTTGTTATTTAACAGCTGCATTTTCCAAAGTGCATCTATTTCATGCCAACTATTCTACCAAAACCGTTTTTAAGCTAAAAAGTCAAAGTTTTTGCAATACTTTAGATTCTGGGTTGCTATTTCAGTGAGCCCATTTAATTGAATATTCATTATTACTTAAATATCAAATATTTACTGGCACAAAAATCTGTTTTTAAGCTTGGGTACAAATGTGAAGCTTAAACATTATTCCTTACAGAATGAAATAGTGGGTAAAGGATACAGGTGAAATGTGTTTTTTTTTTGTTGTTGTTTTTTCTGTCGCGGCGCAATAAAGACAAACAGTGCAGCCAGGCATGTGTGCTCTCAACCAATCGTTAATTCTGTCTTAAGCATTTAATTGTTGGTAGGCGGCGAACAACCCTCAAAGTGCATTAACATTCATTTTAAATAAAGGAACACATCACGCTAAAATCAATTTGCCTCCACACTGTACAACAGGCAAACTCAATAGGTCATGAACTGGCCTTTTTTTGCTGATTCTACACCGGGAAGCTAATTAAAAGAGACAAGCCATGCAATATCATGAGGTGCAAGGTGAAAGCAGGGAGGTGTCCACTGCTAATGTTCCTCTTGTTGATGCAGAGCTACACTCTTGCTCCGGACTGCTCCAAAGGTCACACCGTGTGCGCTGCTCTGCTGTACGACTGAAATGAATGAATTAACTCGTTTTCATTCAGTTGTTTTATTAATTCATCTTTAGTCTCGGCAGCATTCATCTGGAAAGAGATGAGATCTACTCCGCAGTCTAGAAGGCGCATTAGGACCCACAGCACTAAATTTAGGAACTATAAATATGATTTATATTTTGTTTTGTAGTCGATCGATTCTGCACAACTGGTCAGAGAGATGTGAAACTAGAAACAGGTGTACCTGCTCCACACTATTTTCCTTTAAGTAGATGACTGTCCTCTATGAAGTGTCTGGATGTCTTGCTTTCCTTCTATTTTTATTTGAGCCATTGGTGAGAATGACGCAAACACAACTACTAAATGTAGACTCACTAAGCATTCCAGTAGGAACATGTGTGCCATGTAGAGTAATCCAGTACAACAGTTCCCTACATACATGAGGAACACATAATGCATCACCACCAAACACTACAACCTCAATAATAAACACAATGCAGAAGTATCATCTGTGGACAACATCAACAAAAAGTGTTTTGAATAAAACGCTATGTAAGTCTATGTAAAATACATTCAAGTACCTTTTGTCATTTACATTATAAATGAATAAACCAGATACATAAAATCACATTATATCTGTTTTAAATGCTGTACTGCTCTAAAGATAAATCACTCCAACCAAAAGTGTAATCTCACCATTTCACTGTTTCTGGCATTACGTAAAGGTACATAAGCAGTTTACCACAGCCTTGGGAGGCATCCAGGTTTCTCTTGGAATTGGTTAAGTAAATTTCCTACAAGGCTGAACATAAACATATTTTTGTACTCACAGAAAACCTCAGTGTAGCGTAATTCTCGGAATTTCAATCCATCAAAGTCATCAAAATTCAAATGATCCTTTCCTTAAATCCTCCTGCATGTCACCTAAGTCAATAGAAGTGAAACCTGGAGGCATATCAGATATTTCAAGGCCTCTGCAGTCTGTGCGTGCTTGCTTGCTGGCTGAGTCTGTACAGTTGCACATCTGCAAAGCATTAATATGCTGTTACAACCAACAGCTCAAGTAAAACACTGAAATGAGCTTAGAGGCTGGATCTGCTCAGAATATCTCCTCTAATTTTCAAACATCGATAGTTTGTGAAGTTTCATTTTTCTGAGAAATCGTATTTCTCCAACTGTGTATTATTCACACACGAAACGTGATGGCACATTGAGCAATTTGTTGTGTGGGTGACTCACACAATTAATATGAGTTTGCTACAACGGGACAAAATCTGTAGGCAACAGTAATCAATTCAATGACAACACGAAGCGGTTACGCTACAATTCTTCACAGGTCATTCCACCATCGCATGGTACCAACCTCTTAAGGCAAATCTGTATTAATATTCATAAGGTCAACACAATGTCTGAAATACAAATTCTGACCTTTTCCCATGGCGTCCTTCTTAAGCCGATTAGCTTATCCGTTAAACCTAACTTTATTTGTGTCACACATTTCATACTAATAAAATGTAACACGACGTCCTTTATACAAGTGAAAGCAAACGTTCAAAGATGTTTCATCTCTCCAGTTATTGTCAAAACCAGATCAGTAAAGGTACTTTAAAGAGATCTTACCAACCAAAACACACGTGAGTAAACACAAATCTGCATAAACACTAATCTCGCACATGGCATCCTCTGTATTTTGATCCATCCATCCATCCATTATAGAAAGATCCATCATCGGGACGCAAACCAGCGACCTTCTAGCTGCGAGGCAACAGTGCTAACCATCGTGCCACTTTGCAGCCCACTGTGTTTTGATACACCTTTAAATCAAAGCTCAAATGGTAGTCAGTGTGATACCAGGAGACAGAGAAATCTCAAGCTTGTCTCAGTTCTGCTTACAGTTTTAAACAACACAGAAAGAAGGGAAGTTGGTTAAATGCTAATTGATTATCGATAATCGTTGATGAACTTTGCAGCATAAAGCTGTAAAAAGTCAGTTTAGCTGCTACGTGAGGCTCATGCTGCCACAAAACCAGGATTTTCAAATAAAGGCAGAGAGCTGAGCGTCTGTTAGCAGAGAGCAGCTGTAGCTAACGCTGCTAATGCTAAGAAGCAGCCACACTCTGATTACATGCTTCCAATGGATTCAAACTAAAGGGATGAAGTGTTAATGTGGTCAAGTATCAGTTAAGGAAAATGTTAAAATAATAGAGACAGTTATGGATTAAAGCCATGCTGTGTGGTGGAGAGTGCAGCTGACATACACTATAATTTGTGTTTAAAGAATTAGTGCAGGATTATGGTGGTGCAGAAATACATCATTCTGTCCACAATCATCCTCAATGAACCCAACTAGACGGTTTAGACAGAAGAACTCTGACACATCACAACTTAAAAAAAAAAAAAAAGTATCTGCTTTTTTAAGCTTGGAAAGATATGGAGGAGAAAATGAGCACTTTCATGCTGCGTTACCAACATATTTGATGCAACTTGTTGCTCTTGAGATTAAGACTTCGAAAGCCAAAACATAATACTTGAGACATGCTGATGTAATTCCATGGGCAAACAAGAGCAGTGGTCTTAAATGGTGTTTCCTGATGGAGTACCAGAGGCATTCTGCTGTGCATACACTAGGGGTAAACTCAGGTTGTAATAATGAGAATATTAGTTGTATAGCACCTTTAAGAACACAATTCACAAAAAGCTTTGACAGGTAGAACATAAAACAGGTAAAATATCAGGCAGGACAGGGCAAACACAGGTCAAAACAAAATAATAAACAAAAAGTGCATGCAAACACATGTAAATACACGCCGTTAAAAATGAAAATGGATAGCTAGTTTACAAACTGGTTAAAAGGACGACATCAGACAAGGGGGTTAAGAGAGAAGCTGAAGAGAAAATCAAAGATGAAAACAGCCTAAGATCAGGAGGTTAGAAAGAGGGACTACAATTTTTAATTTAAATATCTTGCGACTGCATCTTCCCTGGTGGGAATGACACTCCCCCCCACAGGAAATGTGAGTCTGCAAAAATTCAAAGAGCACTGCTTAAGTGGATCCTTAAGATGGTTCCACAGATTTGAAGGGTGACATATCGTTTGAATGGTGCATATGAAATATGTTTCTGCCTGTTCTGACTCTGGCATGTTTATACCTATGGGATGTCTGTGTAAGAACTGATGGTAGACTCACTTGTTTTCAGGCATAACTCAGTTTTATGGTACTTATTACAAAAATGCACTGCATCAGGCTCTGTGTGTACGATGTCTACCAAATGGCAGCTGGATATACTCCCTCTCCCATCCTGTTTCTTAAAAATTATGTTCCTATACATAATCACTGGCTGGATTATGCTCCGAGGCAAGATTGTGCTTTGAAGTGAAGGTTTATGAGCTGCATCAGAGTTGGCAGGAGGTGGCTGGGTTTGATGGCAGGTGTGCAAAGTGGACAGCTCCAAGACCAGCATCACAACCAGAACCCAGGGGTTCATGTTAAGAGTTCAATCTGTGGTTAGATTTAGCCAAGAAAACACTTTAAGGTAAGGAAAAGATGGTAGTTTTAATTAAAGCCAAATAGAAGAGATGTGTCTCAGACCACAGTGGACGTCTTCTGTATTAAACCAAACCATTTTGTCCTTAACCAAGTGTATCTTAAGAAGGAAGAAAAACGTCGGTGTAGTTATACGATGGTCAAATGCTAAATGTGACATCCACTTATGATTATGTGTAAACCGAACCAGTAGTGCAATGTTGCTTTCATCAGCTATGGAATATTACCCAAAACAAGTATTTCTTCATTGATTGTTAAACTTATTTGGAACATTTTCTTTATTTTTATTTCATGTTTGGAATTACACAGTTCTTTTCAGTCTTACTTTCCATATGAACTGTGCTGAAAGCTGTGCAGTGAGGCTAAAAATAGTGTCAGTTGGATCTAAAAATGCAATTATGGGAGCTTCACCTTTGAGAGTGCAGGGCCAACGAAGTTTATAGCACGATGAGCGGCAATCTGAATAGTCCTGATCACATTTACAGAGCAGCACTTCAGATAATCTTTAAGATGGTTCCCAGGATTTGACGGATCAGGGAGGGAGGCATATTCTTTTGAATGGTGGATATAAAATATGTTTCTGCCTGGGCTTCCTCTGACATGTTTATCCCTTTGGGAAGCCTGATGGTAGAGTCACGTGTTTTGAATAAAGAGTTAGTTATATGATTAGGGTAAATAGAATCTGCTTCCAAAATCTTACTAAGATAAGTCACAAAATTAAGAGAAAAACCACAATGTTCAGAAAAAGTGCAGACAAACAAGGAAATCCCATCTCATCTCATTTCAAAAAAGCTTCTTTTAGTGGTCAGACTTCCATTTCCAAAGAATCCCTGGCCTAATAAGACTCCTGACTGCAAAGCCACACCTTAATCAAGCTTGGCAATTACAGTAAATTGAAACTATTTCCTGACATTTTCAAAGATGTATCAACAAATATACAACGACTAAAGTACAATTTCATGACAAGCAGTTTTGTTTTTAATGCTGTGATACGTACAAAAGGACTAGCCTCATTATTTTTGTGACATCAAATTGAAAAAAAGACCTACAAAAACTCCTACAGTGCTTGTGTACAGCTTCCTGAGGACTTCTCACCACAGTCTTGTTGTTAAATTTACTCCCAGTTTGCCTGTGTACAAAACCAAACCTGTGTTCTCTGACCATGCCTGCTAACCCAAGCTAAATATTTGCAATACATGAAGCCACAAACTGTGTTTTTACATGCCTATTTATGCTGTGTTTGGGGTAAATTAGTCAGCTTTGGAGGCACTAGTGGACACATTTTTAAGTTGTTGTTGTTTTTTTATTATTCTTTTTCAATTTTAATATAAAATATGTTTACTTACTATCAGCAGTCAACACAGGAAAGCTACATGTTATAGAATAATGGATAACAGATTTCAGTGCAGGGCTGATCATTAGTGTCAGAGCAAGTTTTCGTTCTGATGGAAGAGGCTAGTTCATGACTGGAGTGTGAATGTGAATTCCTGGGAAAAGAAACAGCTGACCAAGCACAGAATATCCGGAGGGCCATGGCAGCTTCTCCAAAATGTTTGGATAAAGATTGTACAGATCTGTCAGGGGCCGTCATCTAAAGCAATGATGAATTAATGCTTGTGCTGCACCCCAGTCAGCAACAAGTACAGCGCCTATAGCCACCCCGCTGAAAGTTTTTCCTCTTCACTGCTTTTTAACACTGAATTATGGTCAATATAATTTGACTTACTTTGACTTGTTGACTTAATACTTGATGGGGTTGTGAATTTGTGTGACTTCCAGCACCAACTGGCTGCACCTGTGTTAAATTAGGTGAGTCACTTTGAAAGGGGGCGAATACTTATGCATTCATTTTATGCATTTTCTGTCTTTAATTATCCTGTTTGTGGTGTTCATGTACAGGATCTCAAGGCACAGCCGGGGTGAGGAGGGTGTCAGGTTTTGGGGACGGATGATGTGGTACCGCTGGCTTAATCAGACTGTAACCTTCAGTATGTACTGGAGGAGTTTGCAGCTGAGTGGGAAGGGATGCGAGTCAGCAGTCGAAAACCTGTGGGAGTTGTTTCCCCAAGTGAAGGAGTTTAAGTATCTTGGAATCTTGTTCATGAGTGATGGGAAAATGGACTGTGAGATGGACAGGCGGACCGTTGTGGTGAAGAGAGAGCTGATCCGCAAGGCAAAGCTCTCGATTTACTAGTGCATCTACATCCCATCCCTCACCTATGGTCACGAGCTCTGGCTCGTCACCTAAAGAACGAGATCGCAGGTACAAGCGGCAGGGTGGCCGGCCTTGTAGAGAAGCTCGGACATCCAGAGGGAGCTCGGAGTAGAGCTGTCACGTCTTCATGTCGAAAGGAGCCAGCTGAGGTGGTCTGGACATCTGATTTGGATGCCTCCAGGGAGACTCCCTTTGGAGGGTTTCCAACCATGTCCGCCTAGGAGGAGACCCCGGGGTAGACCCAGAACTCAACGAAGGGATTATATATCTTGTCTGGCCTGGGAACGCCTCAGGATCCCCCAGGAAGAACTGGAAAGTGTTACTTAGGGGGAGGGAAGTCTGGAATGACCTGCTTCATCCACCGCTTCCACGATACAACCGCGGAGAAGTGGGGTATTAATAATGAATCAATATTACTTTATAGAAAACTTTTTCCACTTTCACATGCAAGAGCCCTTTTTGTCAATTCTTCTAGAAAAAGACAAACTAAAGGGAGGTGAATGCTTTTTTATCGGCACTGTAAACCCTCTACCTTCTCAAATCCAAAACTAGCTAACATTTTTTTTCTCTAATTTCTCTACAGTTCACCACTTTCAGACACTTCAATGCTCTTTTACATGAACAAACATTTCAAGCTGTAAACAAGTGAATTTTACTGAAAAGCATGCTTTGTAGCAGTCAGCTAGAAAACAATATCATGTAATGGATGATAGCAGGTAGCCATTACATGTTTCATAGGGCATTCAAATGCTTTTTAAACTGGTCTGACACACTCGTAAATCTTAGAGAAGGCTTTCAGTGGCTCATTTATGGTCCAAATCTACCTCAATAATTTACTTCTAATCTACACCCCTGTTTCTGCATGATAAGACGTTGCCCAGCTTCGACATAAAATCCGGCCCAAGTCATTTATACAAGGCCATATTTTACTGTCAGCAACTGTTTTAAATGTAGTCGCCACATTCAAGAGTCTGGCAAGCTCTACTTTATTATCAAAGATTTTTTTCAGGTCATGTTTTTCCCCTCACAGACACTCCAAATGTACAAGAATGTGCAGGAGAAAATAAATCACTCACTACAAGCAAAAAGATCCACAGAGGCTTAAATGGGACTTGCATGAAAGAAGCTCTCCTGTAACCATACAAACTGTCCTCTTTTAAATGGTAAGCAAGGTGTTGCTACAGAGTCTAGCCCCCTAAAAAAAAAAAAAAAAAACTCTGATCATATTTTCTACAACACTGTCATTCTAAATGAAAGAAAACATCAAAGCCTCAAGTATACAGTCAACTTTATAGCAGGCTTTCTCTGCCTCTTTATCACTCTCCATCCTGACTGCTTCTGTAAAATCATGCCATAAATTGAAAAAGACACACAGCGCTAGTTTGGACTGTCTATCAGACAAAAGTAAACCCCTGTGCTGTGTGAACAGAGCCACAGAAAGGAAGGAAGACTGGCTGTAAAGGGGTCTATGGTGTGCCGGTCTTTTTTCTCAGTACACAGTTACTTCATCATTTCATCACAGATCTCTAGAGAATCCCACAAATGCCAAATAAATGTAGATGTTTGTGCAAAAATGGAATCATATTATTATATTATACATGCCACACAGTCAGTGGGCTTACACATTAGTCTATACACAAGTTCTATACATGTGCTTTAACACAGCTACCATTCAGACACAATGACTATTCCCACCTTAGTTACTTAAACCGAGCCGCCACACTTAAATCACTGCTGACAATGAATGTTTACCATTAATCATCTCGTAACAATGCAATGTTCTGCTGGGAAATTCTGGTAATGTTATAGCTGTTACTTTGACACCACATAAGCATTGCTGCAGACCAAGCCCATCATGCCATGGCAACAGAACTCCCCAATGCTAGCGGACATCCCAAGCAGCACAATGCCACACCGCAAAAGCTGCACAGAAGTGGCTCGAGGAACATGACAAAGAGCCTGTGAGCCCACAAATTCCCCAGATCCCAATCCAATCGAGCATCCAGGAAATTTACAACTGATGAAAACTGCTTGTTTCTATTTTTTTTATTGTAATGTAATTGTTCATTTTAAGTTACATATGTACCTGCAAATCTGCACAGCAATAAAAATAAAACAGCTGACAACTTTTTGATTGAGAACATACCATCTTACTCAACTGATTTTCACTAATGTACTATATTTCCCATGTGGCATATGCCATGTGTGTGGCAGGTTGCAGGGAGTGGAGCCAAGAGCTTTAATGGTTTAGAAAAAAAACATTGGCAAGGACTGACCTTGGGTATTTGAAAAAAAACGGCATAAACGTGGATTTTTATGCTGTGATATTTACCAGAACTGTAGGAATTTGAAAGATCCTCTTAAAAAGGAGAAAGCAGAAATGTCACTGCCAAGCATAAATGCGTTTTCTAAGAAGATAAACAGCATGGCATCATAATGTCACCTCATTCCTGTCTACGTTTATCACAAAGCAAAGGAACCCTGACAAGAAAATACACAGCTGAATAATGTGTCAGAGCTGTATGTGTGATTGCTACCATATGCTATCTGCTGTCTTTTACTCCCACAATCACAGAGACATTCACTGTTCTGAACAAAACAAAAAAAGCATGTGCATTAGCAGGATCTTGGCTGAGGGGGATTTGAAACTATATAATGATAATGATATATAATTAAATCTTCAAAGACGGCTCTTAAGATAGCTGATGAGGTGTCTTACTGTTACTGTGGACTGTTGATGTTCAGGTTTTGTTGTTGTGTCTCACTCATCTAAAGGCTGATGGGTGCTCATTAGTGCTGCATCTTCTGTAGGCAGAAAGAGACAAGAAGAAGAAAAAAAACAGTGAAGAATCAAGCTTTGAGAAATTAGCGAGCCCTTTTGCCAGTGTGCTCTCTGTAGCAATTACATTAAGCAATTTTCCCCCCAAAAAATCGATGGTTATTTATCGGCCTAAACATTACTTATTCATTTCATTCGCTGTGAGAAAGTTAATTTGCAGACTGAAAGTAACAAGCATGTGTTTCTCTTGCAATTAAGGCTGCGGCTGGGTTTGACTGTGTTTACGAGGTCCTGGTGCTACAGATATTTTTCACCTATATCAACCTCTTAGACTGACAAGTAAAGCTTAAACTTATAAGGCAACACACACCCAGCCAGCCTATCCTGCCAACAGCCTTATAGAAAGCCTAAAATGTACAGTATCACAGAGTAGAAGTACAAAAGAAAGTTAGGGACCCCAAAGAAAACAGCTGAAGAAGTGCAATAAATCTCACAGATACGATCGACAAATATATTTAATCGGAAATATAATGCTCGCGTTGGACGACATAGGCGCTGGCTCGGCGCTTTTCATGTATGAAAAATGTTGGCATTCGAGCAACCATGAGCTCGGCCTCATGTCCAATACTATAAAGTATTTGTGTTGGTATAAACTATTAAATTTATAGCGCGGTGTCAGCTGCCGTGATTTGTAAGCTGTCAGTGTTTATTAATGGTTTACAGAAAGCAAACAAACGGACTGATCAATCACTCTCAAAAATGCAATGTTGAAAAGAAAAAACAAAAACAAAAGAAAGAAAGAACAAATCAATGATGTGCTTCTTTGGGAAAATCTGAAATCAAAAATCATAACTCAGCTGAGCCTGTTCACCAGAATCCCACATTATTAGACCTTCAATCTTTCCAGTGGGTCCGTCTTTAACATTCCATAGTAGAACGGAGAAGATCCGATCAAACCATCACCACACTTTGGCCCTTTTCAGCACGATATCGGCGCATGTTTGAGTTCAAATGAGTGCTTTAAGAAAGGACACGCTCAAGATTAAAGTGAGCTGTCTGGACACTTGATAAATGAGGGCCAAAGTTTTCTATTATGTGTTGCCCTGTAGTATTGCATAGTTATCATGAAAGCGCCTGAGGAATTTGTTGGAAATGACATTCAGAGATAGACGTAAAGGGCAGAGAGAGTGCTGAAGGTGTTGCATTAATTTGAGACGGGGGGTAACTTCTGTGGGCAAGATTCTGTTGATATATACTGCTGAAGGTGCACATATAAGTTTTGGAAGTTGAAAATGAGCATGCGATGCATTTCTGGCGACAAACACCACAAATAATAAGTTTGCCAGTGTGTCGTATTCACTGTGATTTCTAGTATTTAGTCATAGTCTGTATTGCTTAGCCCTGCAGGTTCATGGTCCTTGCGCTGGTAAAATAGCACCCAAGTGAAATACATCAGCAGAAATGTGGCATCTGCATCTAGAAACACAAACAAACTTTACACTGAGAAGCTGTACTTGTCCAGCATTAGTCCCAACAACTGCTTAGACAAGGTGAAGAAAGTGAAGGTGTTCTCTTTTTATTTCAAAGCTAAAAGACTGAACCTTCTTTTATTACTCTCTCAAAATTAAATCCTCTCCTTCTTCATATTTCCACTTAAGTAAAACCAAAGGTGGCGTGATCAAATTTCTCCCATCCATCTCCAGCTGAGAAATAACGTAAAATGGATTTTCTTCAGCATTTCTCTCACTGTCAGAAGTTTGTGCCTTTCGGCAAGTAACGCTATATTTTATAATGAATAATGGAGGGCAATAGAAAAATAAACAACTGTCATTTCTTTCTCCCCTCAAGCAATAAGTTTCTGTTTCAGAAGCGTGGTTTTACATAGCAGACAGCAGAATCTTATTAGGAAGACAGATGTTATCAGCGGCATTATTCAAATTGGAAGCGGTATATTTGGATTGAAGTAAATATTTAGACCAACATCTATTGAGCAGGTGATTAACCTTTTCTGTATAACATCCGAAGCAACAACAACGACGATTGGCTCCAGTGCACGTTGGAAAAACACGTAAAGCAAAATGTGAAGCAATAAGGCAGAAGATCACATCACCACTCAGTTGAAATTAATATAACCTGTTCCTCCTCATAAGCCAGTCACCCAATCATTAAAACACACTGACAACAAGAGCCTCGGAGGCCTAAAGACAGAGGAGGGTTGCTTGTTCCAAATGAGGGATTAATCCTCTTAAGCAACTTTTGACAGCTCGGCAAAAAAGTTGACTCCAAAACAAAGTTGAAGAAACGAGCCTTGATGTAGAATTCCAAGTCAAGTCAAATGTGTTTGTACAACTCAACATTAAATATGACTTAAAGGGATTCACGGGCCCAAAGTGTGAACCCAGCTCAACATCCATCCATCCATTATCTATACCAGCAGTCCCCAACCTCTGGGCCATGGACCAGTACCCGGCCGTGGGTCATTTGGTACCGGGCCGCACAGAAAGAATAAAACATTTTATTGGTTTATTTTGATTTCCAGCGGAGTCTGCAGGGTGTTTTATTTAGAAAAATGACGAGCTTGTCTTCCCGTCACTTCCGTCTGTGTTTGTTTCTCTGTTAGTTTTTGGCCGTTAAACGAAGCTGTCAGACTAACCACCGCCGAAATGAATAAAAAAAGCAAATGTCTCAGGAGAGCTTCTTAGGAAAGTGGCAGAGACTCGATGCTGAGACAGAAGAAAAAGTAAGTAATTTCATTTCTTTATGAAACTTACATTTCTTTATGTGTGCAATGACCGGTCCGTAGAAAAATTTCTTGCTGGTCCGTGGTGCAAAAAAGTCTGGGGACCGCTGATCAATACACCGCTTAATCCTCACTAGGGTTGCAGGGGGATGGAGTCTATCCCAGCTGACTCAGGATGAAGGCAGGGGACACCCTGGACAGGTCACCAGTCTATCACAGGGCTACACTTAGAGACAGACAACCAAGCACACTCACATTCACACCTACGGACAATTTAGAATCACCAATTAACCTCAACATGTTTTTGGACTGTGTGGGAGGAAGCCGGAGAACCCGTACTGCACGAGGAGAACATGCAAACTCCACACAAAAAGACCCCGGGCGTCCTCACCGGGACGCGAACCAGCAACCTTCTAGCTGCGAGGCGACAGTGCAAACCACCGAGCCACCTTGCAACCCCCAGCTCAACATATCCAAGGCAAAAAGCTCTCAAAGGAATTTTAAAAACTGCAGACTCCCCAGGCTGCTCTGGTCTATTCTTTGTAGTTGTAATTCAAAAAAAAAAAAAAGCACTAGTCATTGTAAAAAATTATGATCTCAATCTCAGGTCACACATGAACACAGTAAATCCTGAAGAGTAAATCAATCTAACAAGTAATGTCACCAGTGAAGTAATGAAACAAGTCCAATCAAATACTCCAGTCGTCTTTTCATATCGCCCAAAGCCCAGGCAGGAGCGGTAGACGGCGGGATCAGTGAACAAAGCAGGTTTAGAGGATGTGTTGAGGTCGTGACAGACAGCACCCTCAATAAAGCTACCATATAATAATCCTCTTTTTAAAAAAAAAGAAAAGTTTTCTCGAGACGCTGAACCCTTTTTCTGCCCTCTGGACTCTGGCTCCCTGATAGCAAAACACCATCATGTGGGAGTAGCAGAGATCCAGTACCTAACATGCTGGAAGTGGTAGATAAGAGACAGGGAACATACAGATAGCACTAGACTGGCTCTGACCCATCGTACTTCCTGAGGGGCACAACTCTGCCTGCACTGGGCAGATGTCAGGCTGTTTTTTATACAGAAGGTACAATCTAGCATGTACGTCTTAAAACCTGGGGTGCTCTGACCTACACGAACAGAAACTGCAGACAGACGAAATGCATCAGCTCTGTTGAAACATTTGAGAAAACAGGTTGCTCAAAAAAAAAACAGAGAATGTGTGACTTGTAGGCTTTTTGAAATAGCTCATCTTTCATGGTACATTAGCACTTTCGGAGCATTAAATGACAAAAGGGGGAAAGAGTGCTTTGAATAACACCACAATAAAAAATAAATTATATCATGAGTCACACTTCTGGAATCTTGTATTAGAATTGTAATTCTAACTTTAAAACTTTGACTATTGATTAATGATAATCCTGGTAATGGTGAGTCACTTTTCTAACATCTTATTTTTATTGACTTAGTCCACCATTCATTTTGGTTATGGCATTTTATTTACTAGTTTTATAGCTGCGATCTGGGGACAAGGTGACTCTACTGCATGCAGCTGTATGAAATCCAAGAGGAAAAAAGCAACAGAAGTGGTGATCCAATCAGATATCCCTCGTTCGACTGTACCACTATCTTAGAGGCAGAAACCTCAGTGAAAACAAATGACAACAACTCCTATCAGTTTAATAGGAAAAGCTTTACTCGAATTCATTCCACGACTAGTAATTTGCAGGTTTTGAACAGGGGAAACATGGATGAGAAGACCTTAAAATGCTCAGAAAAAACGTAACTATACATGGTAAATTGTACCTGCTGAAGATGGTGTGACAAGAGAAAGTTTAATTACAGCTACTATATGGACATTATAGTGGTGGTGTTCTACTCATGGCTGTTTCTTACTTGGCATTGCTGGCTGTATCAGTCTGTTAGAAATGCAGACATAAGTCACTTTTACACTATCACTACTCACTCCTTTATTCAAACATATCCACGGCAATAACGATAAGAGGTGCACATGTGATATATGTCATATGTGGGTAGTACATGAAGTGATGTGTGATACACTGTTTCCCATAAAGTTGGAATAATTTTTGTTTTTACACACATTCCGCTTTTTATTTCTATTTATACACATCAGTAATCACTTCTGACCAGGTGCAATGATCACACACTGAGTCCCAATTACCAAGAGGAAACCATTTCTGGCCAAAGAGTGGGACGTCCTGCCCATCGACACCACCAACAAGCTTATGGACAGTATGCCACGATGTCTTAATGCACTGATCCATGTCAGGTGTGGCCATATTCAATATTAATGACATTTGAAAGAGCAATATTGGACATTCTTTTGCATAAAATCCCCTCGAATATGTGTTTCCTGTTAAATCGACCAAGAGTAAAACATTGAAACAAAACCCTTTATCCTATTGTTCAATACCCCCAATTTAGTTTAAGCCTGAAAACACAGTTTGCAAAAGTTTATTGTGGTTTAATTTTTACTGCGATATGTATTGTGTGTATGTTGTGACATCAATAAAGTTTTGAGAAGATGTACACTTTATCTTTCAAGATATTTGTCACAATCAATTCATGAGAAAAAGGGGGAAACAAATGTTATTCCAACTTCATGGACAACAGTGTACACAGTAATGCACTAATAAACAAAAGACTAAACTAACAGCAGCTTATCAGACCAAACACATAACTTGCCTTGTTTACTTATGATTTCCTAAACACTGAAAATTCTGTCCATGTGTGATGATAATCTGACAGCTGTGATGGAGCTCAGGAATCAGCCTGAGGACGGATATTGAATGATGCTTCAGCGTATAAACTGTGACTCTTTGTGAGACAGCTCACCTGTCTGAAGTGATGAAAACGAAGGGACTTGCTGTTTGATTTTGATTGATTCTGTTTCCATGTTGGGGATAATTTATAAAAAAAAAAAAACTTAACAAATGGAGCTGCAATTCTTGTGACGTGCACAACTGCGGCCGACTCACTTGCAGCGACACGCAATATGGTTCCTGCAGCTGCCTGATGCAGCAGGTGTGTAATAAACTCAGAGGAGAGACTCTTACAAACAGCTGGAGGCAACAATTTAAAATTCAGCTCCAGGTTTTGTCAAATCCTGGATTGCAAGCATTATTGATGAGCCTCATTAATCTGAGCGGTTGTCATCTTAGTCGTTCTGTTTTTATGGAACCTTTAGCTTGTAACAGATGTAAAAATGTAGAGAAAAGTCAACGGGAAATGTTAATGTGACGACATGCAGTTCAGACTTGTACTGTGCTGAAAGCGATGAAATATTACTAAGCCCCAGCTGCTCAGATTGTTGTCACGACTTTAATGAAGACACGAGTAGGATGCTCATTTAGACATGAAGGCAACGGACTCACCTAGCGTAACGGAAAGCAGTGCATGTTTGAAACGGGCTTAAGACTTGACCCACCCCTGAAACCAACAAGAAGTTCTAAAAGTGCACAGACAATATGACTACTACATTGTTTCAGAGACCGGGCACAATCCATGAAATGATCGGAAACTCCTAAACAGCTGCCGTACTAAATGGACAAAATCATGACACTCACTCAGCCATTGTCATGTGTAATTATGTGAAATTAAACATCTGCTTATAACGCACACATATAAACTAAAAGTCCTTTAGACATACAGAGCAAAGCAACATCAACGCACCCAGATGTTCTTGGGTCTATACATGCACTCATGGGTGAGATGAACCCGTCTCCCATATGTGGTCTGTGGACGGCCATATGTTTCTGTCACAGTGCTGTGGTGTAAAGTGATTATATTTTCTTAGTCTAATTGTTATTTGTTCCCCAGAAATATGGCAAAATCTTTAAGATTTATATTGTAGAAGCTAGTGTTGTATTGTTGTCATTTTGGTAAGAGCAGAGAGTCAGGAAAACTGAGCTGAGTATATAAATGAGGTCTGAATAATTGTATTAAAAAGCTGGGAAATGTAAAAGATGCATTCATTGTTTACTACTATATCATTTACCAGACGTTGCATAATTTGAAAGCTTTCCAGCAGCACACACACACACACACAGGAGAGAAAACCCTCCTGCATCTGTTTCGGTGTGCCTCAGAAGAAAAAGAACCTACAGCTGCTTTAATGCACAACCTGACCCAGTTAAAACACTAACTGATATTCCATGTCAACCTTAGTCAAGCTAGGCTGAACTGTATTTTCACACGACCAAAGAAGAATTAATCAGCTTCTCCTCCCATGTGCGCACAGCGAGACCGTTGGCTGGCGAGCAAATGCAACCAGGGGGATTTGTATTATTGATAAAACATTACCAGCACACGTCCCCTGATTTGGAATAAATATAGAAGCACTCCACATCTCTGGCTCTGCTGAGCCAACCTAACCATGCACAATAAACATTTTTACCTCTAAGTGTGGAAGTGAATTCCACTGTTTTCTCATGTGGTTTCAGGCTTTCGACAGACAACAAACACCCCCGGCAGAGCGTTACACTCAAAGCTAAACAGATCTCTTCTCCCTTCGTCGCCGTGTCACTTGCTCAAGCAGCTACCTATGCGAGTCAAACTAACAAACAAGACCCTTTAGTCACAGTAGTTCTGATGTAAAAACAGCATATACTAAAATTAGCTTTCCTTTTTGTGTATCTGGCAGGTAAGTAGAGACTGGTGCATGGTTTCTGTGTGTCAGTGACAGTTTGTGGGAAAAAAACTACATTAATTTACTTAATCAAGCTTATGTAACGCAGATATAATCCTAAGCTGTTTCAATTGTCAGTGACAGTAACACAAAGCTTACAGTTAAAATTCTGATTTGTCGTATAATCCAACCTGAAACACTTTCTTCATTGAGTTTCTTGGTGAAATCAGTTGAATTTTCCACTGATGAAACAACAGAAAAATCAAAGCACAACACTGGCGTCACTGTGCCAGTTTTCTCCCTTTGGTTATTTATATGGACAAGAGGGAAACTGAAAAATAGTTAATCATGGGGGGAAACCTGTCTCACAGCTCAATGGCTTTTGATTGGCCAGTGGGGAAATCCATGTCAGCCCTAGTCACGTCATGCATCAGAACAAATGCAATCATGCCTAAACCCATGCCTGTGCATGTTTTGCTTGCTGGTTTGTGAAGGGCCTTTAACCAATTGGCTCGTAGTGTTTTGAGCTACAACCAAAACAGGATGAAGCTGCTTTTAGCTACAGTGCTGCACATGTATGAGCTCCAAATGCCTCAGCTGTAGCCACCTTCAAATCTGAATTAAAAACTTTATATTTTTGTTTTTTGTTTGGGGCAACTTCTAACCTATTCCTGCACTGTAGCTACACACAAACTGAACATCTGGTCTGTCATTATATTAAGTTTAGATTTGATTTCATTTTGTTCATATTTTATTTTATTTATTTAGCTTACTGTTGCATGTTGTTGTCATGTGTTTCTTAGCTTTTGTTAAAATAGTTAGATTTTAAAAAAACCCAACCGCCTCAGGATTTATATACAAATCCGGTTTGGAACCAAAGACTCAATATGTGCCTTATGCAGATTCTTCTGTTCTCTTTTGTGTGACTTGCCCGTGTTTAAAATGTACGTTATAAAGAAAACTGCCTCGCCCACTGATTTGATTGAGTGGCTGCTGCATAATTTTAACACTTGTGATTGTATCACCGCACAGCAATGTCGTCCTTTTATGTCGCCATCGTCAAGGTCTAGCTTTTATCGTCTTTCTAAATTAATGACCTCCTGAACTGACAGGTGTACGGTATCTCAACTCCCACCCTGCTGTTTTTGTAGCCTCTCTGTTGCAGTGCTCGCTTTTTTTTCCTCGAGTGCCTGATTTAGAGAAAGAGCTGTAGCTATAAGGAGGAGAACGTTTTCCATCAAAGATAAAAATGCTTGGAGCTGTACCAAGTATTTTTGGCCATGACCGTCTACTGTCATCAGATATACTAAACATCCCAATGGTTGGTGCGCCACGAAGGCTCAACTGGTTGAGCTGGTGTCCCATGTATAGGGGCTATAGTTCCTGATGCAGAGGTCATGGGTTCGAGTCCCGCTCATGCCTCTTTCCTGCAGGTCCTTTCCCCATTCTTGTCCCCCACTTTCCTGTCTCTCTCTGGACTTTCCTATCAAATAAAGGCAAAAGGCCAAAAAAAATCTTTAAATATCCCAATGGTTAACAGTTGGAGTCTTTCTCTGTTATTTTTAGAGCAATTTAAATTGCCCCTAGTGTGCACATTGACACCTGTTAGTCAGAAAAACAATCACATTCATCAAATTTTGTGACGACAACAACAACAAAGAAACTAATTCTACACTAATGATGCAGCATGGATTGACTCCGCAATACAGGCTAACCCGCAGAAATTCCTCTGACATTGGCATATTTCTTAGATCCACACAAGCAACACTGATTGCTCCTCGCTGCCAAGACCACAAAGCACCACTTCCTACCACCTGAAAATGACACCTACACAAGTCACTGCTGATTGGTTAGGACACAATAACCTCCCCAACCGGGCTGAAATCCGCTAACATGGACACAATGCCAAGCTGAGAGATGATGTGAAAAAGAAAAGCCAGTCCAATTATAGGGCTAAAGAAATCCATACCCTTGATTTAATTGTCCATCTAGGTACCAAGCAAGGCCTTAAATGTAGTTGAGCCTAGAAAATGCCTATTCACAGCACGGACTGTGAGAACATCATCTCCTGTAGGGCAAATTACTAGACCAGGTTCAGAAAGTCATGGCCACAGTTTGAAGTTTTTTTTTTTTTACATCTGACGACACCAGATCATTGCATTGACTTTCAGGTAGTTTTAGAATCAATTACAAAACTCAACTTATTGTCCAAAAAGCCCCCGTGGCCTTGCTCTGGAGTAAACCTCACAGGCGTTTCAGACATGGCTCAGACCTCGTACATCTTCTGTGCAGGAGTGTTCAGAGGGTTATGTCAAATTTGGTGGAGCTGCTTTTTGTTCTATTTATTGATTTATTTATGCTTGTTTGACTAGAGATGCTCAGTAATATCAGCATCATCAGCAGCGGTATTGCCGAGGCTCTGCAATGAAACACTGGCGTTGGCCCAAAATGAACACTGACAAGCAGATAATGCCTATCAGGCTTAAAGTTTAAAGTTTTGTTTGAAAATGCTACATTAAAAAAAAAAAAAAAAAAGTAGTTCTCTCAGTGAATTCGTACTTTTGAAAAGCACTGTATTTTACATCTGCACCTGCCCGTGGGCCACAGCAATAAGAGGAGGCATAATAATATGTTAATTCCACCACAGGAGAGAGTCGGCCACATTACAAACTGCTGCCCGTAAGTTACCACATCATTTTGTACTAAATGAACTGAAAATGGCACACTCAGGCTGCTGTTAGACTGCCGTTTTTTTTTTTTGAAAGTCTGAATCTTTCCCCACACGTCTCCTGGGGCCCAGTTGCCAATCCGGCACCACAGGGGTTCCGCTCTGTCCATCCCTGTTTCCTGACTATGCAGCGAGCACCCTGAAAATCCTCTCATCTCAACTCAAGAACACTCCTTCACAGCACTCCTCTGCAAACTCCCAGCCACTCAAATGTGTTTCATATTTGTTTCTTTAAAGGTTTGTTGAAAAGTAACATTAAAAAAAAAAAAAAGCATAATATGGACCAGAAAGCCCAGGAGAGGCGAGTTCGTTGAATAACTGTTGCCTTAATGATTCCAGACTTGTACAGTGAAAAAGCGGAAGATTTGATCAGTCATCAAAACGTGGAAATTCTCAGCTGGTGATTATTGTGTGAAGACTTATATTAGTCTGCTAACAGGAGCCGACTTTGAGAAAGTTCTCGATGAAAAGTGTCACATTCTGAGGTGGGTGACAGCCGCTGAAGCAGAAACCCCTAAAACACAAATATTCGTATTCATTATTTCCTCTTCAAGAAATCGAAAATGAGGCCCTTCGCCTCGATTCAGTGAAAAATATTCTTCAGTGAGTTGAATCAGCGCAGTGTCACCGAGAGGGTAAGCTGCATTTTTAACACCTTCACAAGACTTGCATTTACACTTACCGCTTGGGCTCGAGGTTAAACTCAGCAGCAGCAGCGCTTTCTATTCCGAATGTTTCTGAATCTATTCCGGGAAAAGTGACCTTTTCAATCTGTTGACCTTTGTAAGCATCGCAGCAGCTGTGATGTGTTGACAGCTGACTTCAGTTTTGATTTTGAATTTGACAAGAACATGCTAGATGATAGGCTGAAGCCACCGCGACGAGGAATCATCAGTGTTCGTTATCTATACAGTCCACTCTGCAAACAAGTACAGGGTATCGTACAAGTGTGCCGCTGTAAAGATGGGACGGTTTCAAATGTTAGCAACTTTATTAGGAAACCTAGAAGTGGAGCAAAAGAAGACGTTGAAGTCCCTCTTCAGCTGTTCCTCTTTCGTCACCCACCCTCCTCCACTCGCTGCAGCTAAAGCACACCAGCTCATCAACAACTCTGCTCAAACATTATAGAACTACTTTACTCTACACGATGGTAATATTGAAGTAATTCATCCACATATATCTGAACCGGATACTGACTCTGAAGAACAATGATGATACACAAAGCCCCACCCTGCAAGGTGACAGGATTGGCTGCTTTGGTAAGTTACCTATGAAACCTCAAAGTCTGAACTGTAGTTTGAAGGTGGAAATGATCGGTCATGGCATTCATGAGTTATTTTTGCTCATGATGCATCTTCCAGCATCCATATGAACATTTTAACTCAGTAAAACATTTGATTTTCACAAGAGAGGTGTTATGGCAGTATTGCAATTTTGGTTACTAGAAGGAAAGAGCTTACAATGTTGACACAACAGAAGCGGGGCAGTGGGAAAGTAATGCAAGTTGGCGATTTTATTTACAAATTCATCTGTGCACATCCTTACAGTGAAGCTCTTAGGGTGGGCCATATTATACAGTGCACGGTAATAACGGTGTAATGTTAGGGGATAACATTAAATTGAAATATCGCGATAAAATTTGAGTGAAACGCGCAGTGCTGTTGTTTTCATCTAATGCACATGGAGCAAGAAGCATGGCGGCGACCGAGGCGGAGGGCGAATGCAATGCATCGACCAACACAGTAGGTCTGGACCCAAATATCAGAATACTCGGTCGTTGTGGTGGTATCTGCATAGCAACTTTGAGATCCGAATAAAAAACTCTTTTGGTGGTTATGTGGCAAAATTTAAAAAATCAGCATTAAATAGGCTCCTTTTTTTTTTTTTTTTTTTTAGATTTTTTGCAAAATATAATATACACTAAATTATTTAAAATATAAAAAGACTTTAATTGCATATTTATGGCTTCAATTATCTTATTCCATTTGGGGGACATTAAAGGCTGTGAAGTGTCATTAGCAGACACTTCTGCTACACAGAGCTCGTCTGTATTGTACACTTTTCTGCCATTAATTTTTCCTTGGCCATGCACTTGTGGCTCCTGTGATAGAACAAATTTGAATCGTACGCTGAGGAGTTCTTTCTCATTTGCACACCCAACAGCAGTTCCTTTTTTTTATTTTACTACAACATCTGAGTCCTTTTCTTAATTTGAGTGAGGATGATAAATACGGTAATGGTTACTTATACTGAACTTGCAGGTGAGATAACTTTATTTATATTATTGGAGTCTGTATATGTCTGCACAGCCTTGCATGTTAGACTCATGAACTGCACTTCACTGGAGTGGATTCCACTCACACAAAGAAAGACAGATCTCATGCCAACTTTGAAGTTCAATGCATGTATGGGCCACTGGCCAAAACAATCTGCCAAGGGGCTATCCTTCTCTGTCAGTGTACAGAGGAGCTGTGACAGGAAATGGCCTTGAGGGTAACTAAGCAAGCGAAACACATCTTCAGACTTCTTCCAGCTCATCTTGATTTAGTGGTTCAACTCAGAGGTCAGGATTCCTCAGATCTTGCACAGTGCTCAAACTCCCTGTGGGGCTGAATAATGCCCTCAAGAGCATCTAAGTCAAAGTGAAAATGGTTTTTCCAATGCTGCACAAGTTATTGAGCTCTCACAAATTGTTGTCTGTCTCATGTATTGGAACTCATGCATGCAAGCATTAAGCATTTTTGTGGCTGGGCCAACTAACACTGATCCAATTACATTAATTCATTAGCATCTATCACACTTCAGATAACCTTGCGGCAAATCTGTAAAGAAGAGATTTCTGACGAACAGCACAAGCAGATCAGAAAACAAGCCAAAATTTTATAAATAAATAAGTATATTTTGTGCCCTTGTACAAAAGCTTACCTCCCTGCTGAGCTTTTCAGGTGAGGAGCTATTTAAATGTGCTTATCAATCACTGTCATTGCAGCACCCGCAACAACAAAGGCAAAAACATGTTTCCAGCTCCTGAACAAAACTCCGTGGCATAATGAGAGAAATCATTTGAGATGCATTTTCCTTCTCTCAAAAATGATGTTCGCATTTCATGAAGTGGCACACCTAAAATCAGCATGTCACTTGGTGGCTATGTGGCAAAAGAGAAGAATAAATGTGTTTATCAGAATTTACCTTAGGTTTGTTCAAACTGTGACTTTAAACTCTCCCTTTTAAGGTGCTGCATGTCAAATCTGAACCACCTACAAAGAATACAGTCCATGACAGTATCAAGAGAAGTCAGCTGTGCAGTTCAGGGACAGGATCCTGTAAGCACGACCCAGAGAAAAGACACCGTCATTTGTCTAGAAATGTGAGAAAATAACTGTATACATCAAAGCATGAACTGTTCAGGAAAACCACATTTCAAAAGCAGTGACGGTTCCTTTTTGCAGTGATTTCTAGCACACAATATCTCCAAAAAAAATAATCCAGCATATTTTCCTAAAATCCTTCCTCAAAGTTTTTTGGAAAACCAAATTAGCCATAACTGTGAGAGAGCTGAAGTTTTCCTTCAAATGCTGCCATGAGAGTGATTTTCATCAATATTTAACTGCTTGAAATGGGTCCTGCCAAAAGAATTTAGGAGCTCATTACAGAAAATGGATTTGGTAAGTTCAAATCAGGACTCCAGATGAGCACGCATTGTTCAGGAGTGTGAAAGAAGCATGTTCTGTCACCAAAGGCTTCTATGAATTTGGATTGGGAGGATGTCGGCTCTTATATATGGGCCGACCGGATGCATTTCAAGTGATTATCCCATGTAACAAATCAGACTAATGAACACAACCAAGTCATCCGTGAAAGCAAACACAACATGGGGTCTGCCAAGATCAAAGCGGTTATCCTGAGGTAGCTTCATCAGGAGACTTCTCCTCCTGTAGCCAGCACCTCGTCTTTTGCTAATAAAGAGTTTGGGGCCACAAAGAAATCAATATTAGATATTTTTGACCGTCTCCGACTCTGTGAAGTGTTTCATTTCCTGTGCTTTATGAATAGGACAGTAGATATGAGGCCAATGAAAGTTCAATTTGTATTTCCCATTAGAGAAAAAGCTGCAGAGAGGCTTCTAATAGCAGTAATGCAAATAAATTGAACAATATTTACATGTGTGCATTATTCTTAATGTCAAGTGCAATGACAACCATATCTGTTTGGAGTCAAGTATAATGAGAACAGGTGCAGGTTACGAACAGCGACGGTGGTAGAAAGGAGGAGAGAGATAAGGTCGTTTAATCATAGGCTGTAAAGGGGGGAAGCCTGGGCTGAGCTTGTTGACGAGGCGGCAGGTTGGATGGGCACACAGGTAAAGTGATTAGCATCCATCACTGTCTGTTCCTCTTAGACAGCGAGAGGGCCGTGACAGATGAAGGGGACACAATCAAAGGTGAAACAGAAAAAGCGTGGCAGACGAAATAAGCCTGGGAGGGAAGGAGATGACCCTGGTTCTCTGAAACAAATGGCAGAGTCAGGACATCAGCTTTAAAAGGTCAAGGTAAGGAGGGGGGAAAAAAAAAAAACGGCTTTGTGAAGATGTCAGTGTAGGTCTGAATAGCCATTGTTCGTGCGTAGGAAAGCTGGAGAAGACGCATTAGTAAAAGTGTCCAGTAAAGGCAAAAGATTAATACATTCTAGGAAACTGTCACTGAAGACAAACATGGGGCTGGAGGGCATTCCTCCATCTTGCAACGGGGTGCATCTCAAATTGTCAGAGAAAATACGCCAATGCAAATGTAGGGTATTTGCACTTAGAGCAGGGCTGCAGAACGAGACCATTCCCTCACATTTTGTTTTCTCGGAGTAGTGGCACTCCTTTGGTCACAGTAGTGTGACTAAAGACCTCGGCTAAGTGTCTGAAATGTGTGATTTCTAATTTTCCCTGTGAAAAGAGAAGTTTCAAAGCAGTGTTTCAGGTTTTTTAAGTGATTAAAGCATGGCCTATTTCTGGGAAATGGCAGTCCATTATTTAAAGACAAAGCGGTAAGAGCTCCATTTGTTATTGTGATTTTTTTTTCCCTTCCCTGAAACACATTACTCTGCCAGTATGTCATCAAAAAGAGTCAAAATAACAGTAAATCACATTGAGTGGCAATACAAAAATCTAACAGTTTACTTTGGTAAAAATAAATAAAATAAATAAATAGGCTATGCATGTCATTTGAGTGGCTGCTAATTTTTTACTTAAATGTATTTTTTCATTGTGTGCTGTTTATAGCGGCTACAGTGCATCCCATACTCTCTGGTGTGAGTCATTTTCTAGTCTCCTGACAAACACTTTGTTCTCCTCATCTTCTATGAGCAATATTTATTTACAGTCATGCAGCGGTCTCCAACCCAGTGTGTGGTGCAGAATTAGCTTCACCTGTCTAAAAGACTTTGCTCCTTGATGACAGTGAGTGGCACATCTAATCCAAAAAACACACACTACACTCGGATGGATTCGCAACCCCCAACCCAAGGGAGCCTGTAGGCGGGGGTTTGCTTTAAAACAAACTAGCACATGCAAGGTTTTCTGACGGCTGTTTAGAATAGCCAGAGTATAAGCTGGGGTGAAAAGCCATCCTCGAAAGCGAGGCACGATGTAATAATCGTAGAAATTTGGGGATAACGGCGCACACTTTCAGACATTCTTTCCTCCAAGGCATTCGGCATGCTGGAAAGATGTGGAAGGAGGGGTTTTCAGACACTGTGACACAGTTCTAGTGCAGCCCAGCACAACTGCAGAGCAGCTGACCTACACTAAACTTCTATAACGGCTACATGAATCTCACGTTTTACACGCAAGACTCAAATTTTAATGCAGTGTGCTGGACCACTGCTCATCCTGGGACCTTTCTCTTTCCCCTGGATGCCAGTGCCTTATTCCAGATGAACTGGAAACTCGTTCTCCAGGAGATTTAGCTCCCCCCTCGTATTCCTCTCCCATGTATCATGTTGTCATGTTGGCCTTGTTTCTCTTTCCAATATGTGCAAATGGTATGCCTGAGCTTTGCCTCCCATGCGTTTGTTTCCCGGATTTCATTGTGGTGGTGAGATCTTGTGGAACTTTGTCATCTTGTCTGTACTGTAAATCTTCTACTTTGCCTCTGCTCAGCTCTGCTCTGCTCCATTTTTTGCTCATTTAAGTTGTTTTTTTGAGAGGTTTTCTTATCCAAATGAAGGGTTTCCAAACGGAGCGTGTTGTCACTGACACCAAACGACAAAGATGCTACCAGTTTGTGACTCAACACTTACTTCAGCCAACTTCACTAACAGCCACAGAGTTGGAGCTGAGAGCGCAAACAGAAATGAGTCACTCATTACAGGTAGTTTTAAAGATAGATATTGTTGAGGCTCAGTTTGTAAAAGTTTACAACTTGCCACGCTGTTATATGCGTTAATGTATTCAGCGATGCACAAAATGCAAGTGAACCAGGAAGGTTCTCAATTGATGATTTGAGTCATTTCATTATCCGAGAACTTTTAAATTAACTTCAGATGGCATTACATCAATCTTCCACATCACAAAGAACAATCCTCAGAGCGCTTGATCAGATTTTATGGCCCCCACAGAGCTGCGATCATTGACTCACTCTGGAATTACATGAAGACACAAACACAATAAATGCTAAGAGTGGTGCCATCAAATATCGATTTCATTTTTTCCATTTCGTATGATGTTAAGTGATGAATAAAAACACATGGCACTATTTTCTAAAAGTACACATACAATGACATATATAATAACTTTGTTTTATGTTAACAAATGAAGCCAGGAGCTAAAAAGGGTGGTGGCAGTTTCACAATAAGATTTAAAAGTTGACACAAGCAGGTGGAAATAAAAAGATTAATTCCCCATGTGTATGTATACATACTTATTTTCTCTTAAAATCACATTTGCATAATTGTGAGGAAGGTAATGTTCTGCACTGTTTGATGCAGAAACACGTGGGAATTCAGAATATTGTGGAAAAACAAATGTACACAGATGACTACTGCACTGGGATTGTACTTCATGTTGTTAACTACTAGTACTACAAATGATCTTCTATGACCTCAGTGAGCTTCCATACGGTTTCCTTTAATTTTTTTTTGTCTCTAAACTGTACTACTACACTTCCAGCTGCTATACAGTGGGGCCATTTCACACACTATTGTACAGAGGCCAACCTGGAAGATTGATCTGACAGGGTTCCATGTGAACTACTCCGGCTGACACGCAATATGGAACACAGTCTCCTTTCTCAAATAAAGCAATAAACTCCCACAGAACACGGTTTACAGTGATTTTAGAACAGCTAAGGGCTGTTTTTTAAGAACTCCTCGTCATGTCTAACAACAGCCCTTAGCTTTTTTTTGATGTCACTGTAAATCATGGCTTTGTGGGCATTGTTACTTTCATTCAATAGTTACTACACGTTCCTGACAAGACTTCATAAAATAAACATGTGGCATTAAAGAGGTGCAATGATTTATTAATAACAAGCAATCAGTCTACGGCCAAGCAATGTAGCTCTTCAGCGACATTCAGCAGGATGGTTGCCAGTGGAAAACGTGCTTAAAGATTCGGGTAATTTATCTGGATATGAACATTAATTCTGCAATTGTCAAAGTAGTGTTCGATTAAGTTAGTATTCCTCTTTCCTACTATGGGGGTGATTGACGATTTTGTTTTATTGTGTGGTGCTCAAAGCGAGGACATTGCTCCAGCTTCTTCTTCCTTGTGTAGTTTAGTTGCTGGTAAAATTGCAGGGGCAGTGTACTGTAATTTTCGGACTGCTGAGCGCACCTGAATAAAAGCTGCACCCACTAACTTTAAAAAGAAAAAACATTGTACATATACAGGCTGCACTTGTCTATAAGTCGCAGGTGTCCAAGTTGTGACATGAGATATTTACACAAAAAGATGTTAACATACACAAATACGTATCATAAATGCTTTTTTCCGGACAGTGCCTGTGACACGGCTGGTTAAAAAAATAAAAACGACAGTAGCCTACCAGGAAAAGTCATTGATCGCTATCTTCATCTTCCTCCTGCACTAAAACCACTAAAGTCTTCAGTGTCGGAATCGAACAGCCTCAGAATTACTTCGTCACACACACTTCCTCGGTCTCTATTTTATTGTCACTCTCAACGTCACTTTTATCTCAAGGTAAATTCGTAAAACTCGTAGAAATCCGTAAATTAGCCGCATCACTGTTTAAGCCACAGTGTTCAAAGGGTGTGAAAAAAGTAGCAGCTTATAGTCCGTAAATTACGGCACATGCATGTCCTTTTGCATCCATGCTTCTCCAACATCTGAGAGTGTTTGCACAGTGGTGCTTCACCAGCAGTGGTTGGTGGAGGCCGTCTTAGTGCCAGCTGCATTACAAATCAATAACGACACGGAGCCAGTTCAACCCATGTGCTTTCTAGTATAACTGACATTAGGAGGAAAAAAATTCCCCCCCATCACGCTGCAGTTACATCATAACCACATGCAACTAATTGTGCTCACTTTTCCCACGGTGCTGTCATTTTCCACCATTATCCTTTCAGTATCACTGGGCAACATAGCCAGACAAAGGTGAACACAAGAGGCTACAAATGACAACATGTAAGCTTTTGACTTGCCATAGTGCAGTTTGTTTGCTTTGGAGATTAAAGGAAGGCGGATGGAGAGCAGCAACCACAACTACTTCTCCAACCAAGCGAAAGGACACGGAAGGTTCCCGAGCTGCTAAAACATAAAACCCCGTCAGCCCTTTTTGTGTCTGTCGCTGGCATCTTAGTGGTTTCTTGTGCACTCGTATGACAGCGTTGCATGCTACTCTCTGTTGTCGTGCTGGCAGATGATAAATGATTAGGGATCCAGCTGGCAGTTGTCCTCTTCAGCTCCGCGTCCTACATGCAGCTGCACATCAAACAAGACTTTGTTGACAAGATTCTCAGGTGAATTTGGATTCAGTGCCTGAGAGTGCTTGATTTTATGGAAGTCTGTCTTCGTTAATGCACGTCGGTGGGATGCTTTGTCGTGTCCTTCTCTACAAAGTTATTTTTTCGATAACATTGTTGATGATAAACTCCAGATTTCTCAACAAACATTAAGATCAATTGATCAGTAAATTCTTGGCATGCTGGGTAGCTGCAGCACGTAGGCCAGCATAACTTTTGGGATTTATCTGAAGGAGAGTCTAGCTCAGCTCCATTTCAGTCAATGTTTTAAAATTAATAGCCAGATTTTTCTCAGCACACCAAGTCTGTAAACAGCAAATGGGCCGCACAGGGTCTGTTTAACTGTCCCCGCATTGTTTCTTGATTTTTCCAGCTGTTCAATTTCTCTTTCATTAACTTCACTGCATTTCCTTTCTGTTTCATCTTAATTCTCTGTCCTGTCAATCTTTTCCACAACTCATTTACATTTAGTCTACACAGCAAATCAAGATTCATAACAAAGTGTGTCATTTAGAAACAATTTGCTAGGCGCAGTAATGGTGATGTAATGTGGTCACAAGTGTGTTTATAAAGTATTCTACAATGGTTTAGTCAATCATAATCAAGAGCCAGGACTGTCGTGTTTTTAAAAGAAAGAAGTTTGAATTTGAAGATGGAGAAAGAACGACAGAATCTAACAAATGAGAACTAATTAAATCTCGAGTTGTTAGAGCGAGGGTAGCACAGCTTATAATTAAGTAACAATTTCATTTTATAATTCTTTACAGAGAGCGATCCTGGCCACTGTGGCGGAGGGCCACCGAAACACTATCCAGCCAAGCTTGCATCGACAGTCTCTGAGAAGTCACCCTGCAGGTCTGTATCAGGGCTCCTGCACAAAGAGCTAACCCGGACTGCCGTTAGTGCTGCAATTACATACTAGATTTTCTCACTGGCCTCATTTTTGACTGTGCTGCCAGACAAGCTTTCTAAGCAACCACCAACCAAGCTGGTGAGCCGGATAACGCAAACAAACAACTGTCAAATGACTGAAAACAATCCCTGTTTGAGCCAGCTCAGAAAATCTGACAGGGGATGTTGATTTCTAACAAAAATGAAGATCTGAGGGGAATTTAAAATAGGTCTGCAGCACTGACAAGTAACCATGTAATAGAGGTTATTTTTTCAATATCGCAGAAAGCTGAGTGCAACTGATTCGGGTGAGAATGTAGTAGTATTAGGAATTTAGTTTCTCTGAATGACACCAAGTTAAAGTGGTTCACAGGACCACTTAACAATAAAATGTGGTTTGCTAGAGGGCAGACATTGCTTTATCACTGTACTTGAGATGCTATATCCAGTCAAAATACTAGATGTAAAATGCTTCTAACGTGGGCTGGACCCGAATAGCCCAACAGCCGACTATTCGTTCGCTGTGCTGGAATCAGAATATCAATTTTGATCTCTGAATATCCCCCTCGCCACCATCACCACCACCACCACCACCAGCACTGATGGCGGATAAAGTACGATGACGCTGATGGTGGAAATGCCCGCTCACTGCTGCCCTGTTGGACCAAATGCTCAGCGCACCACCGCGTGGCACCCCCATTGGGGTTAATTGGGCCGAATATCCGGAGAACAGAAATTGCTGTTTGGACCAGCCCTACTTCTAACGGAGGGAAGCATGTTGTTAGACTCATAAAAAAATGATGATGTTCAAAGAGGTTCAATGATTCTGTGTTGAAATTTGTATATATGCAAGTACCATCTGAGATTTCATCAAAATACCCTGGTAGGTTTACTCTGATGGTTTTCATCAGTTTTTCAAAAATGTACAACCAAAAGGACTTACTCCAGCTTATTCCAACATAAACATGGGATTCCTGCTTTTATGTTCAAAGCAAAACCTGACATTACTAACTTAAATCTGATATCGATTCCATTTGTGGTGTCATCACAGTTTCTGAAAACAAACCCCACTCACGGTGCAAAGTGGCTTAACTGAGACAGCCAACATGTCAAAGTCATAAAGACGGTTTATGTTGCAGTCAACTTAGAGTGCAAACAACAGCAACGGAACAACACTGAAATCCTGGCAGTGTTTGCACAGGGAGGTAGCACGGTAATGAGCCCAAATAAATCTAATTAGTTTTAATGTGAATGATCTTTATGGAGGAAGCTTCCAGTGTGATAGTGTAGAAGAAAATAAATAATGGACTTGAGAAGTATTTACTCCAGACTGCAGCCTTGGCAAAACATCTACAACACATAAATAGGCATTCAGGCCTGTGAGGATGAGATATGCAGTCTACTCTGAGCATGAATAGAGAAATCAACCTCCCAACTAAAGTGCTAAACAATACCAATAAAACACACATAACTCCTGCCAATTCATTACTGGAGGGAGGATAATGCAATCATGTTGTCTCAAGCGGATGAAAAAAAATAAAAAATGCCAGCTGCAAAGAGCTCGGCCTGCCCCTTGAAATTAATGGTACTCATCAAGAAATAAAAGAGCCATAAAAAGCTGTCTGTTTTCACCCACAACGGGATGACTTCTTGAATTAACTGAAGACGCCTTGGACAGGCGTATGCCAGTGATGTCTTTGGAGGTGTTGGATCAAGAAGACGTGCGACATAAAGCCTCAGCCAAATTGGAACGCCAATGGTGACAGTGTAAAAGTCTGTCTCCCTGTCTGAAATGCTCAGAGCCATCAGCGCCAAATGCTGTTTGTCAGCTCAATGAATGCTGAACACAATCGGTGATGGTTTGATGAAATGCAGATATCCGAAGCCAGTGTATGGCCCACGCTGTGCTGTGTCGTACCAGTGAGACTACACAAGACCCTGTTGTACCTAAATTCTATATGGTAGTGATACCCAGGCTGTGTGCCAAAGTTCTCATCAATAAAAAAAGAAATCATCTGTCAACTGCACCGCTGTAGCTAACCACCTGTCTTGTCTTTTGTAATGCTTTTGTACATACGATGTAAAGCAGTCCACAGACAAATGACACAGAAAATAAAAACGTTATGTGATGTTGATCAGACACATTAACCAGGAATTAGATGTTAGTTACTAACCTCTGTGAGAAAAGCTCCTCATAATGTAGCTCCCATTTTTGCCAGTGCTTTTATTGCTTTTAAATGGAACCCAACTGTACCAGAACGCTGAATGCCAAAGCATCAGTCAGGTTTAATGTTTGGTAGGTGTGAACGATTCGGGGAAAATGTCAAATTGCAATTTTTCTGACAGATATTGTGACTGCAATTTAAATTGCTGTGTCATTTTTTATTTTTTTTAAAGTCAGTCTTCTGTTCAATATTCAGCATGTGGTAGATATAAAACATGTGCTGGAGCATTACCACGTAAGATACAATAAGATTTAAAGCTTGGCTGTCACACAAGGAGGGCGACATGAATTTGTAAATCCAATAACACAACAGTTTAAACGCCGGGTCACGTGCGCTGCATAATGATATTGTACATTGCAGCCTTTGCAATTTGCTTATTGTATTGTTAATTTAGATTTAAATCAATCAGCCCAACAAAAAAGATTGGCTTGATGAATAGGTCAAACACAACAACAGATTTATGAACCATTGCACAAGAACAGCAAAGGACAACTGAGAACAGCAGCGGAAAACAACTTCTAAGCACAGCAACTCTCATTAAACTCATGAAAGCGGAATATAGTCAGAAGTCTAGCTGCCTGATTACCACATATTTAGACAATCAGGTACAACTTGTTGAAGGGCAAACCTTATTGAGGAGTGAGTGGTAAACCCCTGCCACATGAGGCAATGAGACTACTTTTCCTTCTATGTATTAAAAGACATCCTGGTACTTGTTTAACTCCTCTTGGCGCTGGAAGCTTTTAGTCCTCTGACGGAGAACCCTTTGCTGTTCCTCCATTTATGTGCCGATTACCAGTTAAATCCGATAAAATATTAAATGATCTTTGCTTGTCATTGAATGTCCCACAGCTTTGTCTCAGGTGTTTTGTGTTCTGTTTCATTTGGTTTCAATGATTTACCCGGCAGTTCGTTTTTCTTCAGCCAGTACGTGTTTTCATTTAATGGTTAAGCGGAATGAAAGAGGTTTTCATGTCTGAGCGGATAACTTATTCTGCGCTACAGTATGTTAAAAGTCATGAGTCAACTAAGCTGCCACAGGGTCTTGATCACGCACAGAGCTGCCGGAATACAAATTTAGTCTAAAGCGGACGGTATGCATCACACTGTTGATAGGGACTTTTGAAATATTTGAGTTTATTTTATTGCCACTTTGCATAAGGGAGTTTAACAGCTTTGACTTGTGCAGAAAATTAAAGGTCATCTCCTGTGAATATGTCGAGGAA
Source organism: Stegastes partitus (assembly GCF_000690725.1). Classification (NCBI taxonomy): domain Eukaryota; kingdom Metazoa; phylum Chordata; class Actinopteri; family Pomacentridae; genus Stegastes; species Stegastes partitus. The sequence goes on from NW_007578589.1 coordinate 126,640, forward strand.
CTCGCTCCCATGATGAGGACAAAGGTGCTAGAATCGATGCAAAAAGGCAAAACTGCAAACAGATTGAATACTACGCCTGCATGTCTGCTGTGTCTATTTATAGTTACACTTTAGCTATGCTGGCTAATTGTTGGGAATCCATGTTTCTTATCGCATTAACTTATCTCTGTCAAAGGCAGAAGCTCATTTATCGGGAAATTACATTGCAGAGAGACTTCCATTAATCAAAACGTATAACCTCATTCATGTCTGAACTAAGACAAGCAGTCCTCATTGACATTCAGCTGTGACCAACCTTGCAATGACACAAAAACACGCATGAGTCATAGATTAATACGGGCATCCATTTTTCAAAATAAACAGTAGCATGACGCACAGAGAGGATAAAGCGAATAAAAAGCAGAATATTTGAAAGTGTATGAGAAATTTTCATTTTTCTCAGCAATTTCGCTTCACAAAAAAGAAAAGCCGTACACTGAATTCAGTCACGAAGGGAAAGAGAACATGACAGAAAAGCACACAGCATGCAGAGCCGCACGCAGAGCCAAAGACACAGACCGCATTAAATCAAATCAGCAGTTGCGATTTGCCTCAAATCAGGGGAAGTTTAAAGTCACAGTTTGAAAGCAATAATGTAATGAGGCTGATGGTAGCTCTCTTCTCATCAGCTCGCCTGCTCATATTTCTTCCATCGCCGACTCCCCTTGTCTCAGTTGTGATTTACTTGCAAGATCAATCTGACCTATCCCAGAGACAGTCAAAGACATTTCCTCCGAAATGTCAATGGGCAACAGATGGTTATGAATACAAAAGCAAATTTTGTATTCATTCACCTTTTCTTGCGTGTCTTAGCGATCTCCCGCCGTTTGAAAGGGCTAAGGTGAGAGATTATAGACAGCGACTCTCCCTGTTAAGAGAGCTTTCTATGACTCAAATACTGCTGCAAATTACTTCCATTTTACAGCAACATGTTTAAAATGACCACGTTCAATTAAAATGCAGATTGAAGCTGCAAAATTAAGAACTGAAATGATGAACAACAAACAAACTGAGTGTCAGAAACAGTATCTGCAAGAACACTAAATATCATTCAGAAGCAGAGCTGGAGAATATACCTGAAAAAATAGGTTTAATAAAATAAAACTAATGTTTAATTTCTGCCAATATCAACGTAAACTAATATCCATTTTTTCAATGACAATGGTAAATAAAGACCAAAAGAAGAAAAAGGCTGAGTTTGAATTGAAGGACTTCAAAATTTAACCACTTTACATTTATCAAAATACACAAGTGGGCTCAAAACGTTAATATTCACACAACGTATTCACACATAAACAAATGTATGCATATAAATGAAGATAAGTAAAGATGATGGAATTATCTCACCTTGATACACAATAAATACAGGAAGCAGTAAAACTCAGAGGCTCACAGAACAATCTCAATCTAGCTGAAAGCTCGGGAAATTCCCATTAAGTTTTTTTTCATAACCATTTTGATTTAATGTCTTTATGCGGCTCTAAATATCTGAGACCAAAGTATCTCATAAGAGGGCTATTTTGGAGTACAAGACTATCCCTCCCACCCGATACTAATACATTTGTAGAGAATATGGGGCAATAATATCAGCTGACTGACTTAGTGGCTGGGCTCCTAATAATATTTGAACAGAAGGTAAAAGCAGGATTCATATCACACTATAAACATGCAGTAGCAATGAACAAATTACTCGTGAAAACCCCAGGCTACATAGCTGAGGATCTGACATGTATGTTTTCATTTTTCTCTAATAAGTCTAAGCTGGCAGTGGCTTTAGATGTCCTTCCTAGTTATTCTCGTTTTACTTGGGCTTATCATCCTTTCCCCTCCGCTGGCAGAGAAAAACAACAAAATCTATGGAAAGTGATTTCTTGTGTCAGTAAGCATATTTCATAAAAGCTCCACTACATCATTGGGAATTAACAGTGGAATCCCATGGGTTTGGCAACGGACCAAGCTTGCACAGAGGCTATGTTTGAACATCTTAAAAATGGAATTACTTACGATGTATATGTTTGTACACCGGTAAAGTAGTGAAGGTTACAACATCCGGCGTGTTAAATAATCTTTATTTATTTTTCAAAGATAAATTAACCTATCTGTGCACGCGTCTGTAATTAGAAGATATATGATTGATGGCAGAGCAGACATGCACTGACTCAGCTCTTGTTTTTTGGGGGGTTTTTTTGGCATAGCTCTGCTGCCTGCCTTGGTGTCAGCACTACCTTTCAGTTTGCTTCCCAGCATATTTAATCGTTGGCCATATGTGCAACTGACCTTTCAAAGCGCTATTAACGCGGCTGAAGCTTTATATAGCATGAGAAAAGAAAGAAAAACCAATACAGTCATCCTGTGTGTTTTATGAACTTCATCTGATTATAAACACTAAGAACACGTCAGCCTTGGGAGAAGTATTATATGGCACATTATCAGACCGTGCAGAAGGAGGCACTAAATGCTGATGGTGTATAGACAGCTTAAGGCACAACCATGGAAAAGCATTTTACAGAAAAGCTGTTTCTATTCTCGTCTGTAATGCGGCTTCCCAGGAGCAACGCCAATGAGATGTTTCATTGCTGGAAGTTTTCATTAGGACAAGCACCTTGTTCCATTCACTTATCTGGCAGACTCATTTACCCTTGACTCGTTTGGCTTTTTACGGGAGGCCTGCTGTAAACAGTCTACCGAGACAAGAAAACGTCAATGACACAGGTGTTCTTCGGTTTCAGGCGTTTTAGGCCGCCCCACTGTCTGTGATACTGCACATGGTTCTATTACATTATCCTGGATGCATCTCTTCTTGTGTTTTCAGGCACTGGTCTAAACCACGATGCCACAAATGGAAGAACAGTTAGTGCTTTGTAGTCTTTAAGAAAAATAATGCTAAATAAATGTCATAGTTACTCTGTAGAGCCGACAGCACCTTCGGGGGTCTGCACTTTGTAATTTTGATTGGTCCAGTCTGCACTGTCAAGCCAAGTCAGGGATGGACACGTTTCAAAAACTATATTAACTATATTACCTTAAGACTACACTGAAATATAAAGCCGTAGTAAATGGATTATGAAAGAATATGTTCAATGAATCAGTTAATGGCCACGGCATGACCGATTCACCTAAAATGCAATTTCGTTGTCAGTGTTATTATAACATTTCCCCGCTTTGTGGTACGTCAGTTTTGTTTTTCCTGACCTTGTCTTTATGTGAAATTAAATGAGACCGATTCCAATTACCTCCATGCAAGAAAGTATACAGATTTTTAGATTTGTCAAGGAAGGGTACGAGTATCAGATTGCTTGTTGCTACGCTCAGATGCACTGAGTGCACATTTTAGAACAAAAGTTGGCTTGGTGCATCAATCCTATTAGAATAATCATTTTAGATCAAGTGTGGTTTGTCTTTTGCTACAATATCAATGACCCAAACATTAAAATAACTCAAATAAACGTGTTCAGATTCATTAATGCAACTATAAATGCACATTTACTGTACATTAAAATGAAGAAAAACTTGAACAGCATTTATTTTCAAATAGTTGCTTTGTAAAGAACTAAACCAAATCCATCCATCCATCATCTATACACCACTTAATCCTCACTAGGGTCATGGGGGGCTGGAGTCTATCCCAGCTGACTCAGGGTGAAGGCAGGGGACACCCTGGACAGGTCACCAGTCTATCACAGGGCTACACTTAGAGACAGACAACCAAGCACACTCACATTCACACCTACGGACAATTTAGAATCACCAATTAACCTCAACATGCTTTTGGACTGTGTGGGAGGAAGCCGGAGAACCCGGAGAGAACCCACACTGCACGAGGAGAGCATGGAGACTTCACGCAGAAAGATCCCAGACGTCCTAACAGGGACACGAACCAGGGATCTTCTAGCTGCGAGGCCACGGTGCTAACTGCCAAGCCACCATGCAGCCCTTAAACCAAATCTCCAGTAATAATTTAAACTATTTTTCAAACACTACACATTTTTAACATGCTTATTAAGTTTCAAATCCGTCCCTGTGCTAACTGCCCATAGTTCCTTTTTGATGACTAACACAATGATCTGAGGGAACTTTTGCCCAATCCCTTGTTATTGAGGCGCAACAATCACAAGACCAACATATTCTTTTAAAAAAAAAAAAAAACATAAAATAAAAGAAAAGCCACCACACGACACTGACAAACTGCCACAGTTTTCACAAAGAACCGTCACGTTTAGCTTTTCATCTTTTACAGCAAGTGTTGTGCATGCTCGCTGTCGATGCCCCAACAGCACCCACTACAGTGTTGAAGAGCAATGACAACATCTACAAGGATAGCAGCGAGGATTGCACGTGTGTGTACACATTATTGGTTATGTGCAGTTTGCGCACAGCCACAGAGGTATTCATAGGTAGTCCTACAGTCAGAGCATGCTGCAGGTCTGACACCACTGTGCATTTCAGATAAGCAATGTTGGTCCTTTCAAAGATGATTTATGCTTGAGAAAGGAGCACTTCCACAAAAGTGTTATTTCCAAACATCAAAGCACTGATTGTAAAATATAATTTTTAAGGGCCTGGGACTTCAGCTATAGTATTATTTTTTTCCCCTCTTTGTAGGTCTTAATATACTCCCAGAATGACATATCATACGAACAACAAAGAAGATCCATTAGCACAGGAAAGGAGCCGCTACTTAATGAAACAATGCCAGCCTCATCCAAGAAAATGAGACAAAAGAAGAAAGACCGAAGTATAGAAAACAGGCAGTAGCATGCACCGACTTAAGGCTCCCTCAGCTGTCTCATTTGCAAAAGCCCATGATTAATTGAGATGTATAATAACAGCTCAGAGGATTAATTCAATCACAGAGACGGTGAGACCAAAGACTCTGACATTTGAGAGAGTCAACACCTTAGCCAAGCAAGACAAAAATATCAATTATCTTGACTTAGGCATGTCACTGGTGTCGTTTTAGCCTGTAAGACGAATATCTGTTTGACGTGGGTAAGATGAGGATAAGAAAACTGAGCCCCTAATAAGAAGCAATATAATCTTCCTCCTCAATTTTGATTCCAGAGGAAATAGCGGCAAAAGTCATAGTAGATGAAAAGCTGTTTGATGTTTCCGACTGCATGAGGCTGAAGTCACTTCAGCTTTCCAGCAATCTGACAGCAAACAGCTCTAGGTGGAAAGATGAACTTGTTGTAATAGAGTTTCTGGTGACAGTGAGGTATTGAGAGCATGGGCTGATAGTAATGATGTTATCAGTCACCGTGTGATCGTGAACTGATAGATGAAGTGTCGACTGAACGTTCTCGAGGCAGACAGAGTGGTAAGCATGAGTGCCGACAACATTATAGGAGCGATGCGGAGATTGTTTATAACTACCTAATGTGCCGAGATGTAGCCATTTCTCAGATGTGACCAATCAGTATATGATTACCATACTCAAATGTGAACTCATATATATTCAACAAGATCAGAGTGTTTTAAATATATGCAATCAGACGACAGGGCAACCTGGATATAGAGGTTTGTGTCACTAGAAGGCATAATGGCAGTGTTGTTAGGATATCTGAGGCAAAACATGTGAATAATGTAAGCTTCTGCGTTAGCAGAAACACCTGACGCCTTGTTTACCTTGCAAAACAATCACCCTCTAAACAACAAACAGAACAAGCCACAATTGACAATACTGTAGACGCACAAGTCATACAAATGGGACTGAACTACTCACTGTTTCTGTCAAATGTTACTATGAAGGTACACAGCCTTTCTCTTTCATATAACTTATGATATTACTGCTACTGTTTAATTTTCATTTAGGTTATTATTGACAAAAAACAAAGAGTTCAAAACCCACAACATACTGGGTTTAAGATGATAAATCACAAAGAGAAGCAGCTAATTCTGCACAGGAACTCCACAATGTTTGAGGAGTTTTTTTTTAATGTTTTTTACTGAAATGACTGAATAATGACTTAATTATCAAAGTACGCAGTTTAATTTTCTGTGGACTAAATAATGAATCGAACTCTCATTTCTGCTCTATTAAGCATCAGGAACAGAAACAAGCTGAGATGCTACATCACACAAAAGCTAAGCCAAAGCATTTAAGGGAACTGTTTAAACTGTTATCCAGTACATATACTAATATTAACACATGTTTGGTTATGTCTAATTCAGCTAAGTGGCTGACCAATTGTGCTTTCCACTTGCACTAAGCAATTTCCTATAGGAAACTCTTCCCCAAGTATCTTAAAGCCTGTCTTTCACTACATGGTTACCAGTGTTGAAGTCACTGATACACTATATTTAACCCACTCAACATTTTACGTATTAGCTTCAAACCTGCACTTCCTCTTCGGGGGGTCATATTTTGGTCAAATCCGAACACGCGTATGTCATAGCATACTACTGAAATCACAAATTACTCTTACAAGTTAAAGCTCTCATGACCATTGAGGATAAACTCTGTAATGAATGTATTGGAAACAATATACAACATGCTACATACAGGTACAGATCTACAATCATCATAACCAAATTTAGACATTTTATTCAGCATCAAAAGTAATCAAGTTCTTCATACATTCAAAACTACTTTATGGACGGGCATTAGTGAGTATCCCTGATGCCAAAGCACAAATTAATATTGGCTCAAAAAAGATCCCTATCGACACGTGCATCATCAAATGCATGCATTCAGTCCATCAGAAAAGATAAACAGGGAGCAGTAAGAGGCAGAGCAGAGTTTGCTTTTCATTTAACAACATACCATCAATTCTGAGAACAATAAGATGTACAACTTATAATTAAATGATTCCTGTATCCTTTAATTACTGACACTCTACCTAGAACCAATTAGAGGTCTTCAAGGGGCCACCCAAACCCTGTATGGATTTAGATCTACATTTCATGCTGTTGTGTTCTATCCCCACAGGTTTCAGGTATTTTTAACATTATGTGAAATCCCCGAGTGGGTTGGAGAAGACCAGGCTGTGTTCAGACCAAGCAGGAACTCATAGGGATGAAAAATGAAGCCAACAAAGAAGTACAACCAAAAACTGCAGTTCATAGAAAGGCCACTTGTGGCTGGCTCCAAATGAGAGTTAACTCCTATGCAAAAATAAGGTAAGTTTTATTGTTATTGCACAAAGACAATGAAAGGTAGTCTTTTATCCCAGTTTGTTAAGAGTTGGAGTCAGAGCGTAGGTTCAGCCACATTAGGGCGTCCCTGGAGCAGATAGGGTTAAGTGTCTTGCTCAAGTGCCTTGGCGGCCTCTCTTGGTTGGTTCTGAGTTGCACATTTCTGGATTTTTTTTTTGGGTTCAGGCACAAATTTTTGGACCACTGAAGACCTCTGGCACGCCAAACTAATCGTCTTTCTGAGTAACCTACATCTGAAAGTAACAATGTATGACAAGCCAAACTAGGACACATACATAAAGCCTGTAAACAAAGACAATGAAAACTGGAGGGGCAAAAAAGAGGATTCAGTGGTTTACCAGTCATTGTAATTTTAGAGGAAGTAGCAATGTGGTTACACATGGCACCAGAGATGAGCCAAAAATATGTCATTTTTCAAGTGCATGTCATGTGTTATGTTACTTCAAAGTCATGTATCTTAATAAATTTGTATTTCTGTTCATTGTACTCTCAACTAGACCTTAATTGTGGGCATTTTGTAGAGGATTCTTATTGCAGCTTACATTTATGCAATCCCTGCTTCTCAGCTTTAACAGCATTGCCCAGTGTTAGCACATGGTAGCTGTTTTGGCCCTGCATTGAATGTGAAAGCACCTTGTATTTCAAGTGTGGCGGTATTACTGTCACTCGTAACAGCGGACATGTGCACAAAAGATATCATCACACTGATATAGATCAACTACACACTTTAATACAGTGTGGTGAGCTCCAGCCCAGTAAAACTCAGGGTGACAACAACAATGGGTGCCAAGACTGCCGGAGCCGAGTACGACTTTGTCATTTGATTTACATGACCTTTATTTAACTCTGCTTGAAATCACATCTCCATGACCACCTTGTTCTGGCAGACTACAATGAACCTGAAAAACTGCTGTCCTTAGCAGCAATTTGTAGAAGCCTCAAGGCTAATTCATGCTAATTTCCACAGCATACAATGGCCACTCGAAGAGAAGCCTATTCAATTACTGCTACCAGTGGCTGGAAAAAAAAAGCAAAACATCCAGAGCTCATTCAGCGGGTGTTACACCACCAACCAGCTACGAAGCAGACTGGAGATTGGAAATGTTCGTTTGGGAAACAATCATTATTGCTGACTCCAACAAGTCTCCCCCAAAAACCTCCATTGCACAACGACAGTGAACGGGTGACTTTTGAGCCATGAAATGAGAAGTGTAGCAGGAAACAGAAGTACTTCGCACGGAGATGACAATCCTAGGGAGCGTATTCTATCCTCAAAGTAGTGCATTCATTACTTAAGTTATTGATATCACAGCACACAGTGGCAGGCTGTTTACAAAGTTATTATCATCCAGAATCCCCTGCTGTTGAGCCCTGCTGAAAACAGTTATGTAGGCAGGGTTTGATGAAAGGTAAATGGCATTTAATAGACGCTGGGTTATTATGAGGGTAGAGTGTCTCTATAGTCTGTGCCACTCCTCTCTGAGAAAATAATAAGGCGACACGCTTAGTCTACATCACATTGCACACACATAGCACCATGCAGAAGGCAGCAAATAAGAGCCAAAAAATAAAAATAAAAAGCGCATGTGTTTGGTCAAAGATGAGATTATATGTTTGACGTATTTTTTTTTTTTAAAAAGCATCCATCATTAACTACACTGATGCAAAATAACGTCACCGCAAATGCAATTTTTTTTCCTTTAAGAAAATGTAAAACCGGAAAGAAAAAAATAAATAAAACAGGGTCAAAATGAGGAGCTGACACGCAGGAGGTGAAAAAAAATATTTACTTCAAACTACAAAAGCGTAACAGAATCTCGCCCCGACCACAAACTCGACATGTTAGCTCCAACAGTCCACCTTGCACGGACTTGCGCAACAAAAGTTTCCCGTTAGGTTCTCGGGGGTGATTTCAAAATGGGAAACAAACACGGTGCACATTTCACCGGCGACACACGACGTGGAAAAAAAAAAAAAAACCAAGCCGGAAAAAATATCCCACGGCGAGCTGTGTCAACTTCGTACTGACGGGCAAACAGACAAACATGTCTGGAGAAAGTGTGCAGCGATACGCAAAACAGTGCTGCCGAGAAAAGTCGACAGCGAACTCTGGGCAGCGGTGAGAGAATCTCAGGAGAGAGAAAGAAGAGGGGGAGAAAAAAAAGGAGGCAGTCTGTACTTACAGCGGAAAGAAGTCCGAACAGTCCCGTAGTAAAGAAGCCCACGGTCCTCAGCGCTCCACAGTCCGAGCTCCACATCCAGCAGGCTCCTTCCCTCCTCTCCTCCTCCTCCTCCTCCTCCTCCTCGGCTCCTCCACAGCTGCTGGATAAGTTTGCTGACGTCAACAAGCTCTCAGCCTCAGCCGGCGAAGCTCCGCGGCCACAATAATACATGGAAGAGGAGGGGAGAGACGACCGGGGAGAATCAGGGAGGCATTCAAGACAATGGCAGTATAAAAAAAAAGAAAGAAAGAAAAGAAAAAGAAAGGAAGAAAGAAAAAAAAAAACTTCTTCCCAGCTGTGAAAAGATGAATAAACTCCTCCGCACAGTCTCTGAATTCACATTGAAGGAGGGTTCAGTTAGCCGTTAGCTAGCACGCTTGCTAAAGGAAACTTAAGGAAGCAGCGGCATCAGCACTTTGTCAAGGGTCACCAGTGCTCAGCACAAGCAAAGTCAAATTAACAAATTGGCTTTTTTTTCTCTTTTTTCTTTTTTTAAGGAAGCTGGCTATCAAATTAACTGAATTACCTTAATTAGTTTTACTGTAGCCATTAGCAAAGTCCTTATAGGCCAGTCTTGAGGCTTGGCAGCCATCTTGGTAGCATCCCTTGCAGTTATTTTAGACAAATAAGATGAATGTAAATAATTGGAAAGAGAGCCACAACTGTAATTGCGATAAAAATAATAATAATAGTCATGATAATAAAAAAAAGTTTAAAAAGTTTGGTGACCAAAATTAGGTTCCCCTACAGCAGGTTGTTCTTTGTGAAGCATGCTAACCATGTCAGTGCAACCATAGATAATAAAGCCTTTATTATATGAGTGCAACAACTTGATTGGTTGCCTACTTCCTGGTTTGCCTGTTGCACAACAGAGGATTGGCTCTTTCAGTGAAGGGGCGGGACTTGCTGTGCCATCTCTTGTGATATTGAATTCTGCCAAAGATTTCTGCACTATTCTGAGTGGCAAACCTCTCCTTATAAAAAAATCACTGCTATTTGCTCAGAAATAACCTGCTCCTGCTTTTTAAATGAGCTTGTCTTTGTTAGCTGTAGTTAGCCAGTTGCTCCATAGGCAGCGTAACACAAGCTAGCAAACAGATTTTATATTTGACATTACACCCATTTGGTATAAAAGTAGCTAATAAGTTGGATGAATAAGAAATAAGCAAATAATATATTATGAGTGCTTTTGAAAAAAATTGAAGAGGCTGACAAAGTGTAGAAAAACGTGCTCTCAGCCCTGGTCCAAGTCACTGGTCTACTTCTTAAAAGCAACCTTCAAGTTTAGTCGTCAAAATATGTGTCCGTTTCAATAGGAGAAGTTAAGACTTGTTGCAGCATGACAGAAAGATTCTTGTCATGTGATAAGCCAAAATTGCGGTCAGCCTAAATGTGTAGACAACAATTCTTGCATCAAAACTAAAAACTGCATTTTGCATCAGTATAAATACACGCATCGTCACAGTTAAGCAACAGGTCTGCAAGTTTGGCATAGTTGCATTTCGAAAAAGAATGAGATTGCCCAAATGGGTTTTATTTGGTACAAATGTATTTGAAAAATGTGTCTAATCAAAAAAAAAAATAAACATGTTCATTCCTTTTTATGTTCTTTTTTTAAACACAGCTAACTGAAAGCTAAAACAGATGATCAGGAGACATGGTTTAACATCTTGGTATGTTAAAATCATTGTTAGGGCTAAGGCAGGGGTGTCCAATCCTGGTCCTCGAGGGCCACAATCCAGCATGTTTTAGATGTTTCCCTCTTCCAACACGCCTGATTCAAATGATCAGGCTCATCATCAAGCTCTGCAGAAGCCTGATAACGATCCTGATAATTTGAATCAGGTGTGTTGGAAGAGGGAAACATCTAAAACATGCAGGACTGTGGCCCTCGAGGACCAGGATTGGACACCCCTGATCTAAAACATGCAGGACTGTGGCCCTCGAGGACCAGGATTGGACACCCCTGGGCTAAGGTAACCAAACAGTCTATGAGGCTGGGACAACTAATGTCACTTGGATACACAACTACTGATGTCTCACGCTAAACTACGATGGCAGACATAGTTTGTTGATCATCTTTGATTTAACAGAGGTATTAAAAAGACACTGTGGTCGACAGAAAAACACACTGCGGACAGGAGCCTCAAGTGGCTGTAGCTTGCTGAAAAGTTTTCAGCAGTGGTGCATTAAGTGCTGCGTCTCAATATCACATTGAGTCTGTACAGCCATTAAAAAGCACTTTCTAACTAGTTTTTCATGTTATTTGTAAATTTAATAAAATTGTGGGGGAAAAACTGGCAACTTGCTGTTTTTATGTCTCAGTTCATTAAACCTCATTTTGTTCCTCCAGCTCTCCATCTCCACCCTTTTGGAATATAGTTTCTTTTTCTTTCATATCTGACTATTTCTGACAATAGAGCAAGTAACAGGGACAACCTATGAAAACAAACAGGCAAGCAAAAACACTGATGCTGATTAAATGGTTATTTTATGATAACGATGCTCTCAAATGTTGAGGAAAAAGTAACCCTGTGACTTGTAAGGTTTAAATCACCATTTTGTAAAACTTCAGTGTTACTCAAATGGAATAAAAAAGTTATTTATTAGTGCGGCTTTGTAGCAGCAATTCATCATCAAGGTTACATAGGCAAATATATATATTTTTTTGATATTCTTGTTGAATCTTTAGCTGCAGCTGCAAAGTTATTATTGTATGACTTAATATATTGCAAATAAAACACGATTTAAATGTCCAGTAAAGATCACTTCAATGGCCAGATTTGGCTTTGCTTGCATTGCTAAATAGTGACCTACCAGACAAATGTAACACTAAATAATGCATACTTATCACATAGATCATTTCATTGCCTGATTAATGTCAATCTAAGCGGTAAAGTATGCATGACAATAATAATAAGTGACATCTGCAAGCTTCAAGGGAAGCAAAAAGATCAGTGGTGCATCACAGTACAATACAAATCCCTTTCTTAAGGCTTGAAAACAGAGTTATTTCCAAAACAAGTTCCAAATAGGTCAGTCATCACATCCATGATGACAGAAAGATGAGCTTTTAGCAGTCGAATGTATGTTCTTGTTTAAAGCGTTCGCACGAAAATTAAGTTCATTTCATGGCAGCCCATGTCAGGCTTAGATATTTCACAGAGGATTAAAGCGGCTGGTCTCAAAAGGGCTGGCAGCTTCAAATGACTTTCCTTCGTCTAGAGTTTGCTAAAAATGTATCAATATCACAGGAGGATCACCCCAGGTACCGTCACAAGTATTTATAGTCTGTCCGTGTCTGACCAGCTTCAGAGACTCTTTTGATGACATTGCAGATACAGTGCGTGCTTCCACATTTCAGCTTAGAACAAACACTGTTTCCCCAAATGATGGATTAAAGCATCTCAGATGATAAATAATATGAATATCTGATTTGTACTTTATGGATAACCTTTCTTCTTTAGGTAGCATTCTTATCTTGTATAATTTTCAGTGTTAAAACTTTTGGGCTCCCTTCAGCCGCAGTTTGGAATTAATCCCCAGCGATAAAACAAATTTGTCTCCGAGAAATGACATTTTGCTTTAATTCCTACTAATACCAAGGCTGCGTCCAGTGGCAGCATTCTTCCAGTGAAGTTAATGACGCCTGGCTGGGTTTAGGCAACAAAAGTAATTAAATGATAAGTCTGGTGATATTTTTTTCTTATTTTCAACCATCCTTAGTGACAAATAACAAAATGGTCAAAGGTTGGTGAGATGACCTAAGTCAGTAGAAAAACACGACCTGACAAATAAGTACTGCATGTACCTAAGCCTGATTGAGCTTGTTCCTATGAGCCATTCAGCTCCACTGTTGTTCACAAACTAATAAAAGCACATCAGAGAGCCACACTGTTGCACCGGGTTACTTGTCTATCCCACAAACAGACTGGATATAAAAGATGTTGGAAGCCTCCAGGTATAAAAAGTGGAGCCAACATGAACCGACATTTATTTCTAACAGCCAGCAGGGGGCGACTCCTCCGGTCCAATTGTGTAGATGTCTATGAGAAGGTGACCCAACTTCTCCCTTGATTTGTTACCTCAGTAAATATATTCCTAATGCATTTACGATCTCAATTGCCAGTCTCAGGTTTCCCTCAGCACGGCGTGATGGTCATTTTTATAAATTATGGTTCCATTTAGAGTAAAAACAGATAATAAAGCAAGGTATATTAGAGGTCAGGGCTACCTTGTGATTTACAGGTGGCTACCATATCAGCATGCATAGTGTCCTCGGACTCTCCGACAGATCCCTCCCTTAGTTGTTATGTCTGGTAGACCAAGTAGTCATTGGCCCCATTTGAGGCTTCACAAACATCCATCTTTGAGTATATATGCAGCCATACAATGCACTGTCCCACTGGTCTCATCTAATGTGTATTTTAAACAGGCCTCCAACAAATTCACTCGTTACAGTTTGTCTGAGTTGCTAAAATCAACTGTGCTTAGCTAGTCTTTGGAGTTTTGGCCTGTTTGTTGGGTACGGTGGAGAAGTCATCAAATATTGAGAGACAGGCTAACACCATGTTAGTGCTGGTTTTTTTTTAGTTGTTTTGTCTTGCGATCTTTAAGAATAGAGAATATTACACTTTGCTAAGAAAAAGCCAGACATCAATAAAACAAATGTGCCACATGTTCAAGTCTCTGCTGAGTTTTTCAATATTTAAGTAAGGCTGCTACCTTCCTCCAACCTAAGTGCTTTGAGAGTCTAAACATAGACATAAAATGCACAAACAGGTAGTGTATCGTAAAGGTGAGCGTTGGTTGGGTAAAATAAATAAAATATCTTGTTAGGGAACATTTTGCAGTTATGTTCAACATGAATATTCTGTGAATTGGCAGACACAAAACATCTCATGTATCATGTCAAGAAGATGTTACTCAGATGGCATGAGTCCTCCTTAAGCACCTTTGATCAGAATTCTATATGGATCTGAAGCTCACCTTCTGCACTGCTCTTCCTATGAAAGGCGAGCGGTGAAAAGGTTCCGAAACAAGATGTGTTGTATGATCAGTCTCCGTCACCAGGGTAAAAATAACCTTTTCTGATTGTGAAATCTGCTAATGATGTGTCTCCTCAACTAAAGAAAAAAAAAAACCTAAATCCCTCTCCTTTTTCCTACAATGATGTATATTCCTGGAACAACTCCCCCCAAGCCAGGCAAACAAACCAAAAAACTTTACACTCTATTAGCTATGTAAATTTAAAATCCAATTTATGTGTTAACGGCTGCCTCGAACTTGTGGCCATGCAATTTACTGGTGCAGATACAGCGATGTGGAAGAAGTTACTGCTGATTTTCAGGGCAAAGGTACAAACAACATCATCCACTTTCTCCCAATTTACTGTTCTTTTCGTCAGCGAGCGCCCCTGTTTCACAGTGCAAGGAACAGAAAAATGTGCTTTTTTCAAAAGAGCTGCCTGCATTACAAATGCAGCCTCCTCTGTATAATGTCAAAGCCTGCTGATTTTAACTGCAAGCGGAACCCTTCCAGTTTATTGTTTTTGACATGTTTTAGTGTATAGTCAGCAGCACAGTTATTTTCAGGCACATATTAGAAATTCACACCGTCTCTGCCTTGTGCATTAATTCTTATAGAGAAACAAGATATAAAAGTTCATTCTCTTTTTGCACTGAAGGTCCAACTTTATGCAACAGCAGCTTTCTATCAGCAAACTCCTTTTCATAATATTATTTGCCATCCTTTTCTCAGTCCAAAACAAGGGTCTCTGTAAAGAAAAAGCTCATCATCAACAATCCAAATCCATCTATTCCCATCTGGTGAGATGAGGCTACGCATTAAGAGCAGAACTAAAGACAGATCCATGTATCCATCATCGTTACAGCTCATCAGCACAGCCGTCAGGAGACATCACCATTGAAATGATTAATGCCAAAAGGTGCACAAACCGAGCGTTGCCGTGCTTTTCTTTCAGCACTCCTTAAACGGAGATGATAAGAAAAGGATAGTCTGTTTTTGGAATTAAACTGTGTAAATGACGCCCATAATTGGCAATATCCACACTATCAGCTGCTGCAAGTCGAACTTTTATGGCTTCAATTCTATCCCGGGTCTATTTCTGCCTCGCGTTGCCGTTTCTCAGAAAAATGAGCACGCTTTGTTTACTATGCATCTCTGTTGCTTAGATCTTTAAGCTCATAGGCTTTTTTTTCAGAGACACATTCTCATAGCTTCAAAGTACTTTCTAAGTCTTTCAAAGTTTTCCTTAAGTAATAAATAGTAATAATGGAGAGGTGATTTTCCATATCAAAGACATACACGGCGTAGAAGTGCGTGTGGTATTAACCCCTTATAATCATTAAAATGTACCCCAAAAAGATGCTAATTATTTTTGCAGTGCATCTTCTTTAAAGCCAAAGTTACATTTTATGCACAGGGTGTTTAAAATTCTGCCGCCCTGTGATCTGCCGCTGCAATAATTGGATTTGATATCCATGCAGCGGCATTGTGAGCTAGGGGTTGTTTCAAAAGTAGAGCGTTCTACCCTGTATATCCGATCTCACGAGAAGATGAGAGTATAAAGCAGCCATTAGGGAGCTGTGCTTTGGCAGTCTTTACCCGCTTTCTGTGATGTTATTGGCTAAAAATTTCATGATGATTGCATGGATTGTCATGGCTTGCTCGCATCAATTACTCCTTCCTTTCTTTCCCCTCACTAGGTGTTCAAGATCCATACAGAGGGACGAATCTGACGGTGATACAAAAGGGAGCTCTATTCAGACTTTCTACATAGTAAAATATGTTTCTAAATATAAACCGTTAAAAAAAAAGGCAATAATTAGAATTTACATCATGCTGTCTTTCAGGGACTGTAGGTACGGCGTCACTCTGAGTTTTAATTTTGCTGATCAGAGTTATTAAAATTAGAGCTGGTGATATTTTTTTTTCTCCTCGCACAGAATGAGACAAGTGCTGAGCTACATGCCAAGCCTGGTGGCAAGATCCTAATAGCTTCACTAGGCTGAAGAAATGGCCTCTCATGAATCATTGAAGAATGAAGAGCAACAACACAGTGGCAGCAGCAAAATAGAATACGGAAGAGACGTGATGGAGGGAAGACGGCTGTGTTCCACCGTCAGGATAAACAACATCATAAAAGTCTATTCAGCCCGCAGACTTTTTTGAATTTGTGTCACAATCAGTCTTGCTCCGTGAACTCGTATCGAAGTGATGCAACGCTGCCGTGCGGTTAAGTCATTATCATCATCAGCGGTTTTCACTTCTGGTTTTCTTTAATGGTGCAACTGAATCTAACTGAAACTGTCAGTTTTTTAGGGTAACGCTATGAAATAAGGGCGGGACAGCGGAAGTGGCAACAAATGATATCAAATATTGCAATTTGTTGTTAGCCTCCATAAGCAGTTTCTAAACCGGACATGCCAACGGGTGGAGGAATGTCGCTTTTCAGTGCTGCACAAAACTTTTACAAATTACTGTTGTATTTGTTTTATAATGTGGTAATTCTATAGTCTAGGCCAGGGGTGTCAATCTCAAAAACACAGTGGGCCAAAATTTAAAACCTGAACAAAGTGACGGGCCAACACTGAACAAATGAACCTTTTAATATGGACCGAAAAACAAATTTTGCTTTAACATTGAATATGGAACAAGCAACGCTTATTCCCATACATTATAACTTAATAGTTGAGACATGCAAAATCAAATTCTAAATAAAAAAACACATCAATGGCACAGTGACAGTTGTAGTGTGAAGTTGCTATGCCTACTGTCACAGAGGAGAGGGAGTTTCTGGGTCCTGTCCTGATTGACGCACCAAAACAACAACAGGGCATTATGGGATTTGTAGTATTATCGGTGAATGCGCTGTACAGTATAATACCGGGGGCAGCTCTAGTAGTCATTTGGTATTGTCTCGCGGGCCAAATATAATTACAAAGCGGGCCAAATTTGGCCCGCGGGCCAGAGTTTGACACCCCTGATCTAGGCTTTCTTAGGTTTAGGTGCATATATTTCATGTATATATTCTGACACTGTTATTTTTATACTGTTTATATTAAGCTCTTTTTTTTCCATTGCACTACTTTTTCTTATATGTTTACAGCATTTATTAACAATTCACTGCCTCACAAATCTAGTTCTGTGTGCAGCAGCCAAGCAATGACATTTTGTTGCCAGATTCATGGTTGTGTTTTTGTGCCATGACAGTAAAGACAGTCTAAGTCTAAGAATGACCTGGTTGAGAAAAGACAGCAGCTCGGGTTAAAACAAGCGATTTGTTAAAGACAGACACAAACAGAGAAGGAGGAGAGTCTCAAAACAGCACAGAGACTCTCAAACTGAGAGAACCGAAATGAAACGAATGCACATAAATGTAGGATACAGCATGAATAAAATACTTTGATTTCTTTGGATCTTTTAGGGCACCAGCTGAACTGCACTTTTGCTTTTCCTGCACTCTGTTTCTGTTTATAAGTGCAGGAAAGGCCAACAGTTTCAGAGGGAGGGACTCACATGCATCCAAAAGTCACAGAACAGAACACCATTACTATATTAATGCTATATTTATATTCAAAATCTCAGCACATCATACACTTAGAAAGGCAGCAACACTGACCACCTATAGAAAAAGGCCTAGCTAATCACCCTCCTTCCTCCTTTGTTCCCAAGTAACATGAAGCCTACACCAGTAGACAGTAGACCACTGATGCTCCTAAATAGTCTTTTGTATTATTTCCCGAACAGGAAGTAGAAGGTACAACATTTATCTTGATTGTTCTTTAGCATCAAAATGTTATTAGTTGTTTCTTTCTTCCAATTGTTGTTGTGATTCCTAGAACAGTATATTTTTGCGCTAAACATCAGTGTTTTAAAGGCGTCGTCAAGCGCTCCTGAATCATAGCAGCCGATGAGGTAATTAGTGATTTTCCATTTCACAACATCATCAGCCACAACCCTGATGAAAGAGGTTCAGAGGTTTATTTTTTCTGAAGTTGAAAGGGCAGTTTTCTCATTGCACTGCATTTTTACATACCATAATAAACTTATAACGGGCTCAGCTCTGTCTTGGTCCCTCTCTTCCTCATTGCCATTTTCACTCCTGAGTAATTGCTGTGGCTGCAATGAAATGCTAAGTATGCACTACATGCTACTGTCAAGTTTGTTTTGCTTATTGTTGTACATGTTACATAGAAATTTCAATGTAGGTGTTTCTTTTCAGTTCTTAGAAATGTAATTGTCATTTGAAACTTGCTTTCAGTGTCTTCTGGGCTTCCTGTCAAAGACTCCAGTGATGAATTGTGTTTTATTCTGCAGATACAAGTTTCTCAGGATTGATATCGGTTACTGGAATTGACACATGATTGCAGAAGTGATCATCAGTCTGAGCAGTCAGCGCTGTATGCTTTTATACATTTTCAACTCAGATCTGGGATGTGGTCCCCTACATCATCCGACATGCAAAACCCCATTTTTCAGTGTTATTTATGCGTCTCCTACATAAATCGTAATTAGGTTCCAACTGTGCAGTCGTTTGTAAAAATCACTCTTCCCCGTATTCAGTACATGTAATATGAAGGAATATAATTTACAGTGGGCCAAAAACAACAGTAAAAAGCAAGAAGAGATATGAGAAGCCATTTGGAACTAAGCTAAAAGCTTTGAGCATGATTGTAGCCTGAGGCAACTCAGACCCAGAAGGCAGATACAAGTAAATCAAATCTCCATTACGGAGCTGAAGAGTCCGTGTGTTGCAGATGCTATTACCCTCATTATTGTGCTCCTTGGTGGGACACAAAACAGGACAAGCTGGGGCTTGTGAACCTCTATTTTCTGTAATGATTCTGTTTTCAGCACAGGTATAGACCAGAGACTGCATAACAGATGCGGTAAACCTGCTTCAAATTGTCTGTCCTGTGCTCGACAAAAGCAACTGACTCAGAGGACTTCAAGTTAGAATCATAAGCAGATGTTCCATCTCCACTATTATAAAATAAACCTCACCTTGTTAGCTTTTAAGAAGATATCCGACAGGCAGCCGGCTTCGTGCCTTTCTCATGCGTTCCCTCTATATATCCAGCGCAGTGTCTCTGTCAGTTTAAACAAAGACATGTCCCTGATCATACTTTACAACTTTCTTTGTTACGATATGCTTTGTTGCTCTCCAGATGACAGATTAGGTCCACACAAATGAGTCTTCATCATTCCGCATTCCACAATAGCGATCAATCAAATTACACACCATCTCTCCCAGAGACCGATTTAGAACACCCAATCCTTTAATTTTAATTGACTGTCTTTAAAGACATTGCCAATTTGTGTCCTTGTTATCAGAGGGCTGCAGGCCCGAGAATTCCCTACGCAATGTAAAACCATTCTCCATCAGTCGGCATGGTAATCCTGGGAATTGAAGCCTGCATAAGTAAATAAGTGTAAGTAAATCTAAGATCATCCCGGACATGCATTACATTTAGAGCAGAGCTTATGTTGCCCCATGCAAAACAGAACAACCCCCCTGTGAATGCTGTAATGTCAAATGAGAACAAAAGGAGAAAAAAAACCTCCTCTAAATCTACATCACTGGTTTTAAGACCTTATAAGATATATTTTACTCGCTTATTATCTCTCATAAAGACATAAAACACACTTTATGACCTATATATTACGGCACTAAGTCTTAAATAAAGACTTTGAACATAAACATTTGCACTATTCATATTCCTACACCACAGTAAGAATCGCCTGAAAAATAGCACAGATATAATAAACCCTTTGTAATGCTAACCAAAATGGCTCACAAAGCTGTCACTGAATACAGCACATGTTTGCACATTCCTGGAACCAGTTTCCCCGTTTTATTATCACATTATGATAATAGGATGTTCTTCCAATTGTATTTTGTAGATTTCAGCCATTTGGCGACTGCGCCTGCTGAATCAGGTGTTCTGGCGAGCAGCGCACCTCTGCTAAAAGCAGGCAAGTTGCCTTCAGTAGAGGTGGATTAGAGCGGAGGATTAGAGGAGCTCACTGTCATTTTGCTTCAGTGCATGCACCAGGTTCTATTCTTGATCTCACCAGGAGCGGCTTGGAGACTTTGCACCTCTTTGTGGCCACGTGATGCTATTCCAGTTCAGAACTAAAGAATCCAGCTGTGGTTGCAACCTTTAAGGCTTGGAAACTTTTGTAAACTTTCCTCCAGAGCAACGTGGTGAAAAAAAGAAAAGAAAAGGCTAAATGCTGGAGTCTGCATAAAAACTGTTGATGACTGAGAAACTTGCAGCCCATATGTTTGATGTGCAAGTTAAAGCTGCTTCTGCATATCTGAGGAAATATTGACACTGTTAAAACGCGTCTGCTGCATATAGGTACGGTCCTGTCACTGGTGAATCAGCACTCCAAACTATAACAGCATGAAAACAAAAGAACACTTCAAGCAACTCAGTGAAAGGGTTATTAAAAGCATTTGTCAGAGGATGGATACAAGAACATTTCCAAGTCACTGAATGTTCCTTGGAGCACAGTTAAAACCATCATTTAAAAAATGGAAGGATTTGGCACATGGATAAATGTGTGTAGAACAGGCCGTCCTGACTGATCGAGCAATAAAGACACTACTGAGGGAAGTTTAGTCAACTAGAAGAAGGTTCTTTGGTCTGATGAGATCAAAATTGAGCTTTTTGTCCATCATACTGGATCA
>NW_007578589.1:149367-153904 GCF_000690725.1 Stegastes partitus
GTCGTCTGCTTGTGACAGCCCGTCCCGTGTGATATTCAGCTCTGAACTATGCCATTTCCTTTCATTCTGAGAGTGCCAGTGAAACTCGGGATTCATGGCTACTGTACAGTAACTGCTGTGACCAAAGTCAGAGGCAAATTGTGTGAATCTGGCGTAATCCTTGAATTTTACTCCTTTTCATAAACATCAGTCTCCAAGGTCCTTATGTATACTTGAAATGCCCTGAAGGAAGTACCGAAGCACTTCCAATCGTGCCTTTTCTTGCTTTAATGTGGAAAACGTGTAGGATGAAAGACTTTCATTTAACTCCAGCGCTCTACCTCTTCCCTACACTTTGCTATACTACGCTACTTTCAGTGGTATAAATCCAGTGCCAGCGAATAAAGATCTCCACAGGAATCACCATGAAGGGCATCATGGTTCGTTGCCTTACGACAGCCCACGAGCTACTGGGGTACTTTTCAGTCTTTCAGCGTCCACTTAAATGTTGTCTGTAGCTCACTCTCTAAAGCACACAGCTATTTTAACACTGCAGTGACCATGACTTTCCCAGCGAACTGCATTATCTCAACCGTAATGTATAAACTGCTTTTCTGCATGGCTTGATTTGACTAACAAGGTCATATGTGGACCCCGGTAGTGACTCTGAAGTTGATTTATATACATAAACGCTGCAGTCAGATATCCACTGGTCAAAGCATTAACTCGTTTTAGCTCAGCTGCTGCGGCTTGTTGCCCTTGTGATGAATCTAGACCTCGCTTCGCGGCGATGCTGCTGCTGAATGCATGCATGCTATTCAGAGTTGTTGTTGCTGATGTATTATCCAGCTCTGTGCACCAACGTGATGTACAGAAACTGATGATCAAAGGCTACAAAGAGATGCATCCTGATAATGGTAAGTCGCTGCTACAGTACATGTGTGTTCACTGCAGACTCTTGCATGGTTTATTTTTACCCCGGAAAGCCTTAAATAACACATAAAGGAGTTTATACATGCAGGCAGCTGCATAATCAATGATTTAAGATGCAAAATTTGCAACTCAGGTCTTGGGTGTAGAGGACAGGGTTACATGTATGGGTGATGAATTTCATTTGTAACTTTCATAGAATTCAGTGCGGCTCTATTAGCAAAATGAAACATCAACAATGAGTGCTTTTACAGACAATATACCAACCTCATAATCAGTGTTACATCAGAGCTGTATGTACAGTAAACACACAGATTAATTTTGACCTTGTCTTACCATTCATTCAGTTGATCAAACTGTGAATCCTTCAACAGTTGCTCTTGCTTTGAATAGACAATATCGGCGTCACTTCAGAGGACTGAACACGGTTTGTGAGATTGAATGCTAAGCTATTTGTAAACCACATATGTTGGATTCTTTGTTTTTTTTTCTGACACATTACCTTGCAGTAGTTTGCAATTTTCTCGTGATTGCCTCGGATTCTAACCGGTTGTGGCTCATGCGTCAGAGCTGACTGTAGGGTTGGCAAAGGTTGAGAACACCAAAACACAGCTTAATAATGTGAATGAATGAATGCTTGACAATCTGCTGACTGAATTTAAAAAAATAAAATAAAATCAGTGAATGTGAAATGGGAGAACTTTAAGGGATTTTGTGCATTTCAAGTTTCAGATGTCATTTTAAAATGATTTCATCCTTTTAGGAAATTTTGCAGCCGGTAACACAAAAAAAGCTTGGTATGGTTTCATATTTGTTTTAATGCAACAACACAAACATTTGTGAAACAATACACAATAAATAATACTGATGTGTCTGAGTAGGGTTGTGTACATATAAGAACACAACACAACAGTAGACTTTACTACTTAAAGGACCAGTGTGCAGGATTTAGTGGCATCTACTGGTGAGATTGCAGATTGCAATTCACCCTTGCTTTTCCGAGCATGTAGGAAAACACGATGGCTGCCACTTCAACGGAAAAACACAGAGGAGGCAAGTTTTGGTTTGTCCAGTCTGGGCTGCTGTAAGGCTGGTTTCATGGAAGAGGACCGTACACAGATGTAAGTGCAAAGTACTGAAAACGCAGTGACTCATAGTTACAGATGAATACACACAAATTCAAACTATATTTCATTTCTGCTAACAGATCTGCGTAAATCCTCAACATTAGTCCTTTATCAACTCTTTCATATCTGTCGAAATCAATTAAAATGTTTGAAAAGTCCTATTATTGTAGTGGGTGGCATCGTCTTTACTTACACTGTGCTGGAAATTTGCTGAGCTCCACAAAGTAACACTGTTCATGTTAACTCCAATGGACAAATATGCTATAAAAAGGTAACTGAATATATGATTGGAAGTTAAATGTGCTGCACAGGTTTGATCACCACAGTTATTCCGATGCACTCAATCCTCAAATTCATTCCTAAAACGGGTTGATATTTTGTGCTTTTACCCATATTTGGGTGTCCACTGACCACATTAAATCTTTGTCTACATATGTGTGGTCTGGTTGTATGTATGTGTACACATGCATGCTGTATGTGTGGACGAGATGATCTTTCTGAGCCTTAAATCTCTCTCGGTGGGCGATGACCAAATGTGTTCACCGCACAAGATGGAACCCACAAGCACAACACGTGGAAGTGGAAATCCCATTAAAAATGGGTCAGCTGATAAGAGAGATGAGTGCATAGCGCTCCAAGTGATTCCCAATTTCACACCTCAACATTTTTCCTCCATTTAGCGCCAGGATCGGGATGCGGTCGGAAAGTGAGAACAACTGCATATGCACAAAACAACAAATCGTATTTGGTTTAAAAAAACAAACGGTGTACGATGAAAATGTGGAAGAGACTGAACCTACTGGTCTCTTCCAGCTTTTTCAGGTCTGTGATCTGCAGATGGGAACAGATTGCACACGGTTTGTTCCTCAATCATCTCTGTTCTCCACAAAAATGTCCCAACTGCACTATAATGACCAAGAGACACCGCTATAGCCATAAATCGCTCTCTGCTGTGCTGTGTGTGATGCTGCCTGCTGGCTTGTGTCCTATACGGACAGGCTGTGTGCTCGGTGATTCATGCTTTTAATGACATGTCGCAGATGAATGATGTCCAAGTTCCATCAGGTGAGTATCGGGTCTGTGTTTCCAGTTTTCTCCATGTTAATGGCTGTGTGTGATGAAAAACAAAACTATGGAGTGCAGTTACTGTTGTCTTTTCACACAGCCGCCATACACAGGCATAGAATGTATATAACTGACGGATGCAGCAACCAGAAAATAAAGCCAATGTCAGTTAAATCTAATCAACAACAGGGGGCGACTCCTCTGGTGGCAAATAAGTCATTTATGAGAAAATGAGCCGACACAAAAACAAATAATTCTTTGGCTTCAACAATAGCAACAAAAAGGTGCAACAGTTTGTGTCAACCTTTTAGAGTTATGGCAACTTCTAATTAAAAATTATGTTCAACCAACAGTTAAAGCTAGTCTTAATTACTTAATGACAAGCACGAGGTTTAAAGGAGAGGGGATTTGAAATCCTGACCTCAAGGTGAAGAAAATTTGTAGCTATCAAGTCAATTTCATGGCTTCACTTTCAAATCACTACAACTTAAATTTAGTTTAAAATCAACTAATGCAGAAATTTGAGTTTAAATTACAAAAAATACTAAGTTGATACAATTAACAACAGCAATCATGTCAACCCAACCCATCAAAATAATGATTCCATCTTAAAAAGTTTATCCGAATCATTAAATTAAATTAGACAGACACCTGGCTCAAAGTGTGTGACAAAGAGGAAGACCACACATAGTCTGCAAATTACGACATATTTAATGAAGAAACATAAGTCAATAATACAAAAAAAAATATTTTTTATCAGTCAATCAGGATGTCTGCATTGTTTGGGTGAGTGAACGGTGTGTGTGCCAATGTAGGAAACCAACAAAATGGCAATCTCCATCAGCAGGCCGGGGCAAGAGAGTGAGAAGCTCCTACAGATCTAATTTATAGCCTCTGAGTCCCTCCTACTCAGGTGTGCAGCATCACTGCAGATGCCTCAACTCCACCCATCAGCGTCCTGAAACAAAGGGGACAAAAAAAGCAGACAAGATAGGGCCAAACCTGGGGATCGTCACATAATCCTGCAATTCCCTTGAATTCCTTTTTAGAGTGTACTTGTCACTTGATTGGTTGTTTCAGCAAACACGTTTATGGTCTCAATCCCTAGTTTTAAGACACTTTGAAAGCAGCATTTTGTAAATTGTGATCCCATTTGTAGTAAAATAGACGATAAAGCGGGGCTTGTTAAGGGGTGGGCTGCAAAGTGCCGCAGTTGGTAGCACTGTTGCCTCGCAGCGAGAAGGTCGCCAGTTCGCATCCTGGTACGGACACCTGGGTTCTCCAGCTTTCTCCCACATGGTCCAAAAACATGTTGAGGTTATTTGGAGATTCTAAATTGTCTGTAGGTGTGAATGTGAGTGTGCTTGGTTGTCTGTCTCTAAGTGTAGCCCTGTGATAGACTGGTGACCTGTCCAGGGTGTCCCCTGCCTTCACCC
>NW_007578589.1:154272-155911 GCF_000690725.1 Stegastes partitus
CTTACATTTACAGCTAAACTGGATTTTGAATTCTGTTTTTGAGTGAAGCATGTTTTATTTGTGATGTGATTCAAATCTATCTCTGTCCTTTATGGTATTGCTTTAAAAATGTCCCTTCTTTTGAGCCAACCAATAACCCATCAGATGAAACTGCCTATTATTGATTATGCTGACATTGTCAACAAACTGACACTTATTGTCGGCCCCTTAATGTTGCATTTAATTCTCTGTGCATTTCATTCGTTTTAAGGCGTCCATATAGAACTCACCATCGTGTCACGTATGAATCGCTTATTGGGTTTAGAAGGCAACTTCAGTGGGTCCAGTTTGTTTTCAGATGTACATTTTTTGATCTGTCCTTTCTATTTGAAGCAGTTTCTGGCCCCATGTAGTTCTTAGTATCCATTAGTATGCACAATCCCTTTTTCTTTGTCCCCACAATTTTCCAGGAGTGCAGATAC
This sequence comes from Stegastes partitus, assembly GCF_000690725.1. Lineage (NCBI taxonomy): Eukaryota > Metazoa > Chordata > Actinopteri > Pomacentridae > Stegastes > Stegastes partitus. Next base: position 154,734 of record NW_007578589.1, read on the forward strand.
AAAGCTCTTTCTGATTGGAATCGTCTTCCTCTGTTCCTGGGATCTATTACCTCGCTCTGCTGCTTCATGTCATCTTTATTTACTCGTCATAAAGCAGCCCGGTCATGCTTTCAATGTTTACTTTATTTGTGTAACAAATGATTGTAAATCAAACTTCAGCTTCAGCATGCATTACGTGAGTCTTTGTAACAGACTTTTCTTTAGCGATAGTTGAGATCAGGGGGACGGGAGGGAGTGAGCGAGCTCACTGTTTTTGTGTATGTTATATAATTCTGTGTTTACATGTGTTTTCGGGATCTCCTTGGAAATGAGATGCTCAAGGGTGCATCCACTCAATAAATGGAAATTGGAATAAATTCTAACCCAGTCATTTATTAGATGGAACGAGACTTGCCAGCCAGAAAATGGAGGAGAAGCTGTGAACATGTTGTGAAACACATGCTGATATTATAACTCTCGCTATGATATTTATTGGAGACCTGAATAGTTTTGGTGCTTAAACCTAAGCAAAGAGTGAAAACTAAATGTGGAACTGATGGCCCCACATGTGTCACAAACCCCCGGTCTCCTGGATGAAAGTCACCACACTGACACCACTCCTCCAGCCTCCTAACATGGATCTCAAAGCTCTTTAAAACATTTCCTACTGAGTCATATTGTTCGCTCACTGGGGAGAAAACAAGTTTCATTCAGAAATGAATTGACAGTGTAGTTTAGATCGGATCATAATTGTTTGTGAGACACGGTTGGGGCGATGAGATCCACTCTGTTCATTAACTGCTCGCTAACTTTGTCTGTCTGCCTTTCGGCGCCTTTCTCTATGAAAACAGTGGCTCACTGTGTCTGGAAACATGGTTGATGAAAGCAGGGAGACTGAACCGAGCTGTATGCCCTGAAAACAACACAGTGAAATGAAGCACACGGAAAAATGTTGTGTTGCAGATGTAAAAATTGTTTGTGTATAATATAGAATAGAATAGAATAGAATAGAATAGAATAGAATAGAATAGAATAGAATAGAAATACTTTACTAATCCCCAAGGAGAAATGTGGTTGTTACAGCACAAAGATAAAGTTACCACCAGTTAAATAAGCAAAAATAAACAAGAAGAAATATAAAATGCAAACATGTACAATAAGTGTAACACAAAAAATATTGAAGAAGTGCATCTTACTAG
>NW_007578589.1:156387-166457 GCF_000690725.1 Stegastes partitus
CAAGCTTCTTTTTGGTGTCAGTGGAAGAAAAACAGGTCATGAATTAAAAAAAGAAAAAATGTATAAGAAGTATTTACGAAGAACCAACAAACATTTTATAAATAAAAACAGATTCGCGGAAGTCAAATAAGCTTCAGACTTATGAGGTGGAATGATTTGCTGTGGATGCACTAACTATAAAGCGTGCACTGTTTTGGGCTTTTGACAGTATCGCACTTCTTCTGCACAAAACGGAATGACTAATTTGAATGATGCAGCCTTATCACCAAAATGATGAAACTGAAAGAAAAACAAGCGCTCGTGCGTTAACAGTCCTCAGATAACGCAGATGACCAAATTCACCCCAACAATTTCTTGTTTTTTCCACATCCCCCCCCTCTCCCTTGAAAAACCGTCAGACAAATTAAAGAAGTCAGCAAAAAAGGGAAAGCTGAGGATCTGTCTTCTGAGAGGACGCTTTCTTCTCGCTTTTCCCTCCCAACTGCAGAAGAAATGATGAATCACACTGTAACAAAAATTAATTTTTCCTGAGCCAAATCAGGAGGTGGAGGGGAGGCATGCTGTGTTGATAAGGATGTCATGGTGAGAGGGGGTCTCTAAAGAGGGAATTATGCCTCATCCTCAATAAGTGAAACTCTTTTCCAGTGTAGTATTTGGAATCTCTGTTTTGAGTCCCTCGCTACCCAGGATGCACAGCTGGCAGTGCCACTGTGTTCACCGCTGCAGGCCAATAGGAACTCATTACTTAGCTTAGGCATTGATTTTCCTCCTGCCTAGAAAGATGCACCACAGAGAATATGAACAGCTTTCAGGATAGATTGCCAGCATTGGGAAAGGGAACTTGAAGGACATTTTATCATGACAATATTTTGTGCTCAGAGGCAAATACAGATGGCTCTGTCCCGTCTCCAAACACTGCTGGCCTTAATATCCTGAACCTTTGTTTTTTTTTTCTTCACAGAAACCAAATGCATCTCCTGCCTGCAAACGCAATACCTATCGCGATATTCTTTAAATAACAAAGCTCATATTTCATGTCCGACGCTGCTTTTTTTTTTGGGAACCTACCCACATACAACAAGAGCCGTGGAATTCAAAAATATAGCACAGCTTAATCAATCAAAAGCCGAGCCTCGCGGAGGAGCAAGGCTCCAGTCGGGGGCTGTTATTTAACTAGGTGAAAGGCAATGTGGTCCACATTTGCACGCATTAACACTATCATGAGCATGATTTTACAGCAGGGTGCCGGCAGATTGGCTCATTAGGAGTAATCACACCATATAAGACTTCATCAAAAAGAAATTTGCAACCGTGCCATTAAGATTCCCCGTGGAGGGGGGAAAAAGTGCACGAAAACACAAAGCAGATTTTCAATGAACGCTGTTTACGGCCAAATCTGTTGGTCGTGCCTGCTGCCGTCAGACGTGCCCGAAAGAAGGTGGAATCAGCATAATTAAATCACATCGTATTTCCCCACCTGTCACACAGTTTATGAAGGGTGATGGAGCAGCCAAAAGCGTTTATATGATGCATATTAATTCAGGTCATTGAGCGTGCGGGGATGTGCCGCGGTGTAGGTGCGTGGGTAATTAATTACCTGAGCGCGTTTGAGGGAGGACCAAACTGGAAAATAAGATTGTTTTCTTTGCCAAATGTTGTTGAAATACGAGCGCTTTGAGAAACGAGTGAAGAATACCTGCTTTGTTGGCTTACACAATATACCGGTCAGCCCGAGCTCCATTATGGTGACAATTTCATGACAGCTCATCAGGCCACCGGAAAAGCCACCTCAAGCTGTTCATTGTGCGGAATGGCCCGGAGCAATATCGCGTTGGCCAGCAGAAACTCATCTTTGGGGAAATGAAATGACAATGGAGCGGATGAAGAATGCATCTACAGATATTTTTCTACATATTTCCACACTGAGGCTCGTTCACCCGATGGCTATTCTCGCTCTAAATGCCAGCTAAAATGGAAAAAGTGGCAAACAAAACAAAACAAACAAACAAAAAAAAAGCCACCTATCATACACAGCTGTCATTCATTCTTTCAGAGTTCTGTTGGATTTGGCCCTGTGCTTACCTTCCCACATGCCCTGAACCCTAATGCGTTTTTTTCTTTATCGGGAGGCTGAGGCTGGTCCGGCGCCCAAAGGGGAACGCTTGATACCTGCCCAGTGTGGTAAGCTGCTAAGTGGAGCCTCTGTGGCAGCCATGGAGGTATATCACCATGGCTATCTAATTTCCCAGCCACACTTAAGGGACCAACAAGGGCAATTTTCTGCTCTATCAACACTTCTTTCGTTTTTCAATGTGCTGAGATCACATTCTTTGGCCTAGGTGTCACAGAGCCTGTTAGCTGCAAAGAGAGATGGAGAGGAAGAGCCAGGGAGAGAGACTGCCAGAGTCAGAAGAAGCTTTAAGACAGAAAAAAATAAATAAAAATAAACCACCAAAAACAAAACAACAAACCTGCGAATGTCCAGAAGACTATGCAAGAATGTGGGCTTTAATGAATCTTGGCAATCCACCAGCAGAGCATGTCTCCGGCGGAACGACCCAGTAACGAAACAAAAGAGCGGCGATTTGTCCGTTTCCGTCGGTCCGGCGTAGGCCCAGCTTTGAGGCCACCGCGGTTCCAGTGAATGAAGCATTGAGGGGCTTTAGCATGGGCCAGCAATCAGCCCCTCTCCACGCCTCAAGTAAAAAGCACAGTGCTTATTATCAGTGTGCATGGCTGGAAATGATACACAGTGCGGGCTTTATCTGCAAAGACCACAGCGACGGGCTACTCATTAGAAGTTGCGCGCAGAGATGAGATTCATCTCTCGCTTTGCAGGAGATGATTCATGCGATTCAGAATGTGCATTCCATAATCCTTTAATTGTCACGCTGCTTGATTAAATCTCCGCTCGCTCCTCAGCTACATCAAATAAGACTTCTCGGTTTATGTTGTGATTAAAATTGAAGGTTAAAGGGTAAATTAAAGGTGCTGTTCTGTGTATACGTGAATAGTATTTTCCACAAACTCCTTGAAAAGTAGAAAATATTAATTAATCTACCTGCTGTGAGTGTAGGTGAAGTGAAACCTTGGATCATGTCCCAGCAGAAATCGTTTCAGGAACGGCTCAAGGAACATGATAAGAGTCATTCATGTGACCTTCCGACTCCCCAGATCCCCGTCCGATCAAGCATCTAAGCAGTGAAACAAGCCGGATCCATCAAGGCCCGTCCCAGGAACAAACAGGACCCGAAGGATCTGCTGCCAACATCCCAGTGTCAGACGCCAGAAGACACCCCCAGAGGTCCATGCAGCGCCGGGTCAGAGCTGTTTTGTTGGCATGAGGAGGACCTACACAATAACAGGCAGGCGCAGATTAACGTATGTTATTCCTCTGTGCCTTCATTGTGTCTAAAACTTATTGAACCACACTGTAGTGCTTTTTCAGAAACTGTTTAGGATTTAAACATGAAAGCACATTTAGGTCCTTGGGATTGAGTACCACCGATAGGGAAAGTATTAGCAAAGGACTAACTGTTAGTTCTGTTCTTTTCATGGGAGCACTTTATTGCACTCAACATTATTCTTGTTATTTTTTTATTAGCAAAGTTGAACACAGAGTACTCACATTTTAATACAAAAAAAATATCTTGTGTGCAGCCTAAAACTGGCTCCGATGCATCTCCTTGGAACAAGTTCAGTGAACCTAAACTCTGTAGCCAATCCGTTCTAAAACAGCCGAATCATGAGATAAATTCTGTTCGTTGACCTCACAACTGTGACAGCAGTTGCTGAGCCAAGTAAAAAAAAGAAAAAGGCAGAACACTGGCTGACCCACTCTTTTTCACTGAAAGCATAATTACAGTCCTCGGGGTAGATGATACCTAAATTATTTTTGGAAGTGAGATGAATTGAAAATGGCCATAAATGACTGGATCACCGCCTACACTAAGAAGAACCAACTGTGTACCATTTCCTCCAACAGCGGCTGACGTAATCAAGTCTTTCAAATATGACATGTGATGTATTGTTTCCAAATTTTAACATTTGACATAAAAAAAAAACACCATTTAATAGTGAGAAGCTTGATGTAAATCATACTAACAGCTTTTAACTTTTACATTTATAAATGAGGGGGTTGGTGCCAAAGTGGGCCAAATCACATTTATAGTTTTAGAGAAAAGTGAGGTCAAAATTTAGAGATATTTCAACATGGTCCAGAGATAGAAACAGCTACTCTGTGATGACTTATTTAAGGTTTTATTTTGCCTTTCCTTTTGCTGAGTGCCAAAGCGGGCCATACCACATTTTCTACTGATTCAGTGTTTGTCTTGTTAAACAGCACTGAAGAGTTTACATCATAAGGAACTAGAGGTACTTTTGAGGACCATGAGGTAGAAACAGATGCTTGGTGGTGGTTAATTTAAGTTTTTATTTTACCTACGAGTTGAGTTTTCACGGTGCCTGAGGTTGCGCTGTCCGCCATCTTGGATCGCAAACAGTTGCCTGCACCCGCAATATTACGGTCTGTTGTTCCTGTGGCTTGGTCCAGTTGCCACTAAATTTTCAGGTCAAAACCATTATGGGCCAAACTTCAAACTGGAATTGTAACATTACTAGTGGGCTGTTGGTTGGACCACTTTGCCATGAACTAGTAGACCATAAACACTGATCAAAAAAACATAAAACTCAACTTTGGATGTTTTGTGGTTTGGCCCACATGACACTGAACCCATCAGTTAGAACTGATGAAGTCTCTTAAATGGGAGGTGGAATCAACAAAGAAGTCGGGTTGTGTTTGACTGAAGGACTTTACAGGTTTACCAGTTGTCCCACCATCCACCATTTCAGATACAAAAAGGGTTCTTCCCTTCCTGTTTTGGATTTCGTAGCTTGTACCAAACAGCTTTGCACAGTGAAAGCAATGCTTATAGAGAATCAATCCAAACCCTGATGGTGTCATTATTCTATAGCCATTACATTGTGCAATCCACATTTACGACATAATGATTAGTTAAAGCAAAAGAAAACTTGTCTACTTCCACTTTAAGCTTGATGAATTGCCTCCCATCTCCAGCTCTAAACTTATCCCATTACCACAGGAGGGGGCATCAATCTTCTCATCCCACTTCTGGAAACAAACTGAATAAGCGCATTTCCTCAAACTGCAACTTTGAAAAAAACATAAAAGTCGACTTTGGATTTTTTGTGGTTTGGGTCGCTTTGGCACCGAACCCCTCAAATGCACTGTAACATGTATTTGAATGTTTTTAGTTTATTTAAAGTGGCATAAAGATGTAGTATAGTGTAGTTCTTTCTCTTAACAATGTGCAATATGTTAATTAAATGATTTGATTTGATTCATCAATCTATTTTACTGGTAAAGTTGGAGAAAATCAACATTCTACTTCAAGTATATATATATATATATATATATATAAATGTGGTGTTCTGTATGGTATAGACGATGTATCTTGGAAAAAACAACGACATCTGCAATATATTATTCATTCTGGAATATGTACGGGTTTATCTTCATCCAACCCCACGGGTAATACTTCCAAATAGACTTTCAGTCCAACACACCTAATATCCTCCCATATAAATAAATATATAAGCGTAAAACAATACATCCTTCCAGCCTGCATCCGGAGCTGACTGACACAAACGCACACAGCGCCAGAGCATCTGGTGAGACTTCCACGCCAGCTCCCCTCCTCTCCCTCTGCATCTCTGTCTTGCCTTGGGCAGCAGGTATGTTGTCGTACTGTACTGAACACAGAGTCTGTACGCCGTGACAACTTCTATTCTTCGTCTCGGTGACAGGAGTGCATTGTACGCCGAGCTGGCATTGAAACTGTTCTGGGGAGCCACTCGGGGGGGGCATCGTGGTTCCAAACACATTGTTCTGAGGGAATAAGGTCTGCTTTGTTGTTGCCGACAAGCCCGAGACAGCAAAGACGGTGCGGTGACTTTGACTTGATACAGAAATGACAACAAATCTGCATGTAGAATAAATGTATTCGCGGCAAATCTACAATTTTCTTCGACTTTAAGAGCAAATGTGCAGCAATCAGCCACAGCATTACAACCAGCTGCCTGTCTTGATGCTAAAACAGCTCTGGCCTGTCAGGGCGCAGACAGGAGACCTCTGGGGGTGTCCTGTGGGGTCTGACATCGGGGAAACTGGCAGCAGATCCTTTGGGTCCTGTAAGGTGGAGCCTGAATCAAGATATTCCTGATGCTCGTCAGACTGGGATCTGGGGAGATGCATCAACACCTCAGTCTTTTTTTTTTTCTTTCATAATCCTTGAGTTATGACATTGTCATCTGGGGAACAAGAATCAACAGTATTCAAAACAACAATAATCAGGTGGGTGGTATTGAGAATTACTATCTTCTCTGCGTGTTCGTTTCTAAAGATGAGATCGGATTCAATTCGGTCTCAATCAATCAATTTAATTACACATTGAATATTGCATTACAGAGCTCCGGGTCAAACTCTCCCTGGCATCAGACAGAGCAAGACTACTCCTGTTGCCTCTGACCCTTCTTTTACTACTAAGTCACATGATGCCTGTTCAGGTCGTAAAACAACTGATTGGGACTCATCTTCATCACACTGAATGGTTGCATCCTTATATGGACTTCTTTTCCTCCGTCTGTTGCTTGTCCTGTGAAACCATAGAAGAAACAGACCCAAGCAACTTCTTCAAAAGAAGACATTTCAGGACTATGTGCATATATGTAACTTCTTTTATATTTTAAACCTTAAGGACTATACTTCACACATGATGTAATACATTTATACACAACAGTGGCAAAAGAGCTGCCGCACGAATGCCACCACTCAAGATTTACCAACAAAACACTTCCTTCCAACAAGGCGATCAATGTCCCTTCGCCTGTCAGTGGTTTTAATGTTGTGGCTGATGTTCAAAGTTTGTGAACCTGCAAGTTTATTTCCCCTCATCACCACACGGAGGCAATGAGTTCAGTATTCTTATAGTGGTACCTCCCACTTCAAAACCAGTCCTAGGTAGGAATCTTCTTCATGCTTACCCCATCACCAGTTTCCGCCTCCTCGTTTCCTCTGTCTACTGCCGTCCTGCCCGTGACCTGGAAATCAACCTTGGCATGCCATCTTGAAGGATGTCTCAATTTCTGAAATGCACGACATTCAGAGATTGAGGAGGCTCGCCGGAGGAGCTATGGGCGAGCATGCACAGGTGTATTCTCCATGTATCTTTGATGAAGTCTCTCCTGTAGGCGACACACAGGTAGAATATAGGAGCCATGCTGGGGAACCAGTACGACACTCAGTCACTGTATATATCAGTCTTTATTCGTATCACAGCCTCTTGTGTGTCACGCCTCCTTTATGTTTCGCTGTGTGGTAAATAAACAATAAAAATGTATGACATCGATACATTCTTGTCACTTCCTGCGATGCTAGGAAATGAATTGTACGTCGACACATATTGTGAGTTAACGCTGTTCCGCTCCTCCGACAGAGATAATAAAATGCAGCTGTGCTTGAAGACATCAGTGGACGGATGACGCATCTGTGCCACATGTCATATTTGTTTGATGTTGCTTTGAAAACAACGGCTCAAAGGCAAGGACGTCTCGTTTTGTTAAATGTCTGCCGCCTGGAATTCCTTAAGTCTCTTCTTGGCCTTCGCTGCTTACATCTTTAGTAGGAGGGACTAGGAAGTGAGGAAAGGAGCCGAGGATGTCTCCAGACACCTTGATTGTTGTGATTGTTTGCCATGTGTGTTTTTTTTTTTCTCGCTCCATTCCAAGCACTGATTTAATTTTTTACATATTACAAAGATGAGATATGTGTCTGTCTAACTATAATTTGACTTATTTGTGACACTTTCCCGTTATCTTGACAAATCATGATGGCAACAAACACTCACATCATTTCTGCATACATAAACTCTCCTTCTGTTTCCTGCTGGTTTGTGGCTCCAGTTAGCACCTTAAATCCGGGACACAGCTGTTTATCTTAAGTGTGTGTTAAAAGAATATGACTCTAGTTTGGATCTATCAACTCCCAGTACCGACTACAGAGAGGCTGACTGACACACTGCCGGGAAACTGGGCCGAGTGCGTGGGCTGGCTGGACACGTCGGGGTTTAATAATTGAACTAAGAGACTCTGCAGGCTGCATCAAGTGATTGGTGATGGTCTGTGGAGTGCCACCAATCTTCAGCTCTTTTTTTTACTTTCTGCAGCCCACACACACACACACACACACACACACACCAACACACTGCTGTGTTTCCATCACTTGAGATGACATTACAGTGACTCAGATTCATTTCCGGGAAACTTACTCTACGTCTAACCCTGGGTGCCAAAAACCTCACCTCATCCAGAGCTGAAACCAAATCATCATACTGAAATTTAATGATTTACGTAACGGATACGTGCTTTTTTGCCTCCAAAAGGTAGGTGGGTTCCTACTAAGTGACTGTAAACAGATTTATGTCACCCACAATATAAACAACACAAGCACAAGCACACACACACATACATATAAATACACACACACACACACAACTACTACACACAACATTAAACCAAAAGCACAGAAAATCCTCCCGTAGGCTGACTGGAATAACCCACGGTGCTTTTTTTCAGTGAGAGTGGAGAAGGAAAAATCCAGCTTTTTAAATGACAAGAGAAGAGAATAGAAAAAGGGTTTGCTAAAAAGGTGGAAACTTAAGCTGTTATTAATTAAAAGAATGCACAATATAATAAATAAGGCATTCAGATTACAGGCTATGAAATATGTAGTCTGAATTATTTATCATATATGTATATGTATTGTACTATATTATTTATATGTATCATATATCCACAGTGTTCTTACGTCAACAGTGCAACATATTTATTCTACCGTTATTATTATGCTCATTCCTAACTGTGTATACTTCCTACTGGCTCCTTTTGTAAATATATTTATAGATTTTTATTTGTCTTATTCTTGTCTTATTGTTCTATTCTACTCTATTCTATTCTATTCTATTCTATTCTATTCTATTCTATTCTACTTGTGTGCAAAGAACTCAATGAGATTTCCAGCTTTGGCGCCCCCCAGTGGCAACATCAAAAAAACACCCTGACAAGGCAAGAATTCATGCTGATAATTCTTTAAATATTTTAATATGCTGCGATCATAAAATTCGACTTACAGCAGCTTTAGGTGCACGTTACAGTTACGCTGATATCTTATTAATCGATTTTTTCCAACAAGTTGAAACAGGCTTCACAAGCGCGACCAAGGATTCTCCGTCTGTGAATGAGATGAAAGCAACAGATCACAACTTTAAAATCCTGAGGGCACTGGGCAGAGATGAAAAACAAAAACAGGACAAAAAAAAAACACGCATAAAATTAGCATATGTGTCTGGTCCACACAATAAAGGCCTGACTGCAGGCACTGAAATATGCATGATGATGGAAATAAATAGTGGGAGTCGTGGCAGCAGAGACTGAGTGAATTATTTAACACGGCGTTTAGGAGCTATTTAATAGTTGTGTTTTGGCAAGTGAAGGTTTTGGTGGGGTTTTTGTGTGTGTGGGGGATATCATAATGATGGTTAATTAATAAAAGCTGTCACTGGAGGGGGGAAATGTTTGCATTGTAAAATATGTCTACATCTCTGAAGTGACATTTACCTGAATGTCCACCACACTTGTCCTCTTTCAGGACAGATTCTGATGCCACCGCAGCAGCCACAGGACTGCCGTGCACAAGAAGACAGACACCACACACACACAGACCGATGCCCTCACTTCATTTGTAACGGCCAAAATTGTCACTGCGGCCACCTAAATGATGTGCAACGACTCGCCGACTCCTTAAAGCTATTAACGTCTCATGGCGTGTTCTGTCACAGTCTCGCTTGCTGCATTCGTTACTTTTATAGCCGGTGAGTGCAGGCTGCCGGTAGGCTGGTTATTAATGAGACAGAGTCCAGCCAAAACATCCAGCAGGAGCCTCGAGGACAGCACAGCTCGAGCTGCACGCGCTGCAATACAAACACAAAAAGCAA
>NW_007578589.1:167841-169121 GCF_000690725.1 Stegastes partitus
CATGCAAACACAGTTTTCAGACACTGAAATCAGAGCTTCTGGAAGAGTCCTTGCAGAGTGAAGATATTTAGAAACTCCATTTGTGCTGCTGATGTCCAGACAGAGAGTTTTTGGTTGTGATCGCCTTTGTTTACATGATGTGCCCAAAACGGTGCAAGCTTTGCTAACAGGATGTTTCACATGTTAACACATTCAGTGTGTTTGCGATGTGCCTTAAAATACATCCACAGCCGTGCTTCCAATTCACTCAACTGTAAATTAACCAATCAAAAGCTTCCAGAGCCATGACATCATCATCTGGGCTTTCCCAAATAGTTTGAAGACACAGTAATCTTAGTGTATGTAAACGTCTGGCTTTGAAGAAAGTAGTAAAAAAAATTCTCTATAAAAGTTCTCTCTTATTATTTTGGCATTTAGCAAATGGAAAAAATTTTGCTAACCCTAAGTGAACTAAAACAGGAGAAGTTTAGTCTGATTTAATGTCAGACAGTGAGAATAAAAAGGTTGTTTCTTTTTACACAGTGTATGTAAACTTCTGGTTCTTCACCTATATTCAGGAATAGAAGTGTCAGAATCAGAATCAGAATCAGAATCAGAAATAGTTTGATGATTCTCCCTAGGGGGTAATTGCTTTCTGTTTCTGTAAATGTTGGTACATTTAACTGTTGTATGTGTTGTTAATACTTGGCGGCATTTCTTTCATCATTTAGCTTTTGGGACAGTTTTCCTCCATTAGTTTTGATTTTATTATTATTTTGTTAGTTTTAAATTTACTTTTTGGCCTTTTTGCCTTTTTTAAAAATGTGACAGTGCAGTAGAGAGACCGACAGAACAGCTGGAGAGAATGACCTACGGAAAAGGATCATGAGTGGGATTCGAACTCATGACCTCCACATCGGGGACTAGAGCCCCTGTACATGTTTCTGTTTCTGTCAAAAATCTTAAAGAAGTAGGAAGAAGTAGAAGTAGTAATAAAAATATAAACACAAGTATTAATATGAAATAAAATATATCTAAACACAAAAGATAAATATACATTCTGCTCTTGTATATGTCTATACAGTGTAATAATAATACTACCATTTGGATTATTGCACATTATTAAAAAGGTCCAAACTCCAATGTAAACCTATTCACTCAGAGTTGTACAATCTGATGGCCACAGGCAGGAATGATTTCCTGTGGAGCTCTGTGCTGCATTTCACAGAATCAGTCCACACATTTGATTCCCTTCCTACTTGATGTGCTGTTGTTGATGGTCTACCAGAACCACTATTTTT
>NW_007578589.1:169209-184793 GCF_000690725.1 Stegastes partitus
AGAGAAAGGAAGACAATTCGTGAACAAGACACTGATGTTAACTTAAACACCACTCTCTTGTTACGGTTGTCAGATCGCTTGGAAAATCAATTACTCATTACTTACTGCTGCTTCACTAATTACTCACCGTAAAAGTTGCATTATTTGTTAAATTATGTACTTTCATTACTCGGCTTACAACTGCTCTGCCGGTTACAATTACAGTTACTAAACTCCAAAGTCTCCATACTCACATGGCACATTTTCAGTGTTAGTCATGTGCAGACTTCAACTCAACAAGCAGACATGTAAAATGTAAAAGTGCTACTGGGAGCAACATATCTCTGCTATTTGTAGAAGCTACCCGCCTCCTGTCACCCGAGTGTTTCCCTCTGTTCCTAGCCTTGCCCCTTTTCACATGTGCATATGTAGATTTTGACGTTTCATCCCCATGCAAACACAGTTTTCAGACACTGAAATCAGAGCTTCTGGAAGAGTCCTTGCAGAGTGAAGATATTTAGAAACTACATTTGCGATGTTGATGCGCTTCCAATTCACTCAAATGTCAATTAACCAATCAAAAGCTTCCAAAGCCATGACATCATCATCTGGGCTTTCCCAAATAGTTTGAAGACACAGGAATCTTAGTGTATGTAAACTTCTGACTTTGAAGAAAGTAGTAAAAAAAAATCTCTATAAAAGTTCTCCCTCTTATTATTTCGGCATTTAGCAAATGGAAATAATTTTGGTAATCCTAAGTGAACTAAAACAGGAGAAGTTTAGTCTGATTTAATGTCAGACAGTGAGAATAAAAAGGTTGTTTCTTTTTACACGGTGTATGTAAACTTCTGGTTTCAACTGTACATGTCCAAGTATTCTTCACCTACATTTAGGAGTAGAAGTGTCAGAATCAGAATCAGAATCAGAAATAGTTTATTGATTCTCCCTAGGGGGTAATTGCTTTCTGTTACTGATGCTCCTAATCAAGTCTTAAAAGAAGTAGGAAAGTAAAAATGTCTAGTAAAAATATAAACATAAGTACTAATATGAAATAAAATATATCTAAACACAAAAACTAAATGCACATTCTGCTCTTGTATATGTCTATACAATATAATAATAATACTACCATTTGGATTATTGCACATTATTAAAAGGTCCAAAGTCCAAGGTAAACCTATTCACTCAGAGTTGTACAATCTGATGGCCACAGGCAGGAATGATTTCCTGTGGCGCTCTGTGCTGCATTTCACAGAATCAGTCCACACATTTGATTCCCTTCCTACTTGATGTGCTGTTGTTGATGGTCTACCAGAACCACTATTTTTTCAGGCTTCTATTACCCAGCATTGCTTCAGGGTTAATTAAGGTTCTATCACCTGTGGTTCTGACATGCTTTTACGGCACTTGATGTGTTTTTGCATTTTTGTGAGTAAAAAAGGGGTGAAAACCTTCAGGTGTGGACGACGCCGCAATCCTAAAGTGGCAACGGGCAACTTTTTCAGCCCCTCTGGAGGTACTGAGCGGTGTTAGTGTTGGCGCCGCTGTTGCAAAGACCAGATCACTTTCCATCTTCCTCAGAGTCCAGCAACCCGGGACACTAAATGATGCTCACCACTTAACAAAATAGAGAAAAACCATAATCACCAGCTTGTACTAACAAACAGGCAGGTTTGGTTACTTGCACATCGAGCAGAAACAACAACCAAATGTTGATTTGAACCGTCTCATCTTCTAAAGCTCTCTCCGTTGAGCCCGTCTGAGGTTCAGTCTCGTTTCACCTCGGTTTATATCACACTCCCTCTTCGCCTTCTTTGCTTCCCCTGACAACGGCTTGTTCTGTTTTGTTTCCACAGTTAATCCATCTTGTCTGTGTAGATTCTCAGTCCTCCAGATCATGGTAATCCAAAGTGTTTCAGCAGAAGGTGACTGGAAGGTAACTGGATCAAAGAGGCTTCCTCAAGGTGTGAATGGAAAACCGTGTGAGTTGTGGGGTGAGAATAAATACCCAGGACTCCCCACCAGACAGTTGAGGGGGTTAGCGCCAAAGTGGGCCAAACCACATTTATAGTTGTAGGGAAAAATGGGGTCAAAATTTTATGTTGCTAAAAAAGACAAACCTTGTTGTTGGAGGAATCATTATCAAAAGATGTTTCAATGCTGTCCAGAGATAGAAACAGCTACTCTGTGATGACTTATTTAAGGTTTTATTTTGCTTTTCCTTTTGCTGAGTGCCAAAGCGGGCCGTACCACATTTTCTACTTTGACTTTTGTCTGTCTTACTAATAAACAGCATAAGGAACTAGAGGTACTTCTGAGGACCATGGGGTAGAAATAGATGCTTGGTGGTGGTTAATCAAGTTTTTATTTTACCTATGAGTTGAGTTTTCACGGTGCCTGAGGTCGCGCTGTCCGCCATCTTGAATCACATACACATGCGACTACCTGCGCCCACAACATGATGCTCAGCAGTTCCTGTGGCTTGGTCCAGTTTGCCACTAAATTTTCAAAACCATTATGGGCCAACATTCAAAGTCTCATTGTGGCATTACTAATGGGCTGTTGGTTGGACCACTTTGCCACGAACTAGTCGACCATAAACACTTATGAAACATAAATAAAACTGCACTTTGGATGTTTTGTGGTTTGGCCCACTTTGGTACTGAACCCAACAGTAAGAACTGATGAAGTCTCTTAAATGGGAGGTGGAATCAACAAAGAAGTCAGGTAGTGTTTGACTGAAGGACTTCGGTTTACCAGTTGTCCCACCATCCACCATTCAGACACAAAAAGTGTTCTTCCCTTCCTGTTTTGGATTCCGTAGCTTGCACCAAACAGCTTCACACAATGAAAGCAATGCTGATAGAGAACCAATCCAAACCCTGATGGTGTCACTATTCTATAGCCATTACATTGTGCAATCCACATTTATTACATAATGATTAGTTAAAGCAAAAGAAAACTTGTCTACTTCCACTTTAAGCTTGATGAATTGCCTCCCATCTCCAGCTCTAAACTTATCCCATTACCACAGGAGGGGGCATCAATCTTCTCATCCCACTTTTGGAAACAAACTGAATAAGCACATTTCCTCAAACTGCAACTTTTGAAACACCTTGTCAGGAAGTCATCGTTGTTTTCTTACAGTAATCAAGGGGCCTGACCTCTGCTGACCGGCAGTTGCTGCATCTGTCTGTGCCGAGCGGCGTAAACACTGTCTGCGTTTGAACTAATTATTCACACAGCTCCTCCGCCGAGTGTTGGGATGACCGGCTGAAATCACAGATTGAATCCCTCTTTGTGAAACGCTGCTGTGAGGGAGGCTCAGCTTGCCAGGCTATTTTAGACATGCCCACCGTGTCGGTATAATCCATTAGCTCTAAGCACATCTGCAGCGCTCATTGTAGCGCTGTGTTGTAAGAGCTGATGCAAATTTGACCTTTTTTTTTTTTTTTTGAAATGTGTACTGCAATTGAGCAAACAGGAATTTCGTGTCCTTTATCTTGACCTTAATCTGTTACCACATTTGAAGGTCACACTGTGAGGGAGGGGAGGAGGAGAGACAGAGAGGGGGATACTTGTTTCACCAATTAAGCCTCAAATCAAGCATCACGCTGCATGAATTAAAAGGAATGAGATTCCATCAAGGAAATAAATGAATAAAATTAACCCTCAAACGGAAGCGCTGAACTTTAGAAGAGGGCGCATCAGGTTCAACGAGTAAATCAGACCTACTGGAGGTCTGAGCTCCATGTGCCATCAATATATTTCATTTCATGCTCTGCACTTGTTCCTATAATAAAGAGGGTTTTTTTGTCTTCAATGTAAAAGCTTCATCTTTATGTATGTATATGGCTTTAATGAAAATGAGTCGCATCTTGTTTGCATTAAAGGATGAAGCCGGTGACACTTAACATATAGTTTTGCAGATAAATCACACAAATAAATTCTACTAACAAATATCGCTTGTTAATTTTGTATTATTCCTCCACTAAATATAGTCCTCAACAAAACTCAAACTCTACAGTGCCCAGGTGTTAGAGGAGATGACAGAGATAGAAAAACTAATTACATATTTGTGGCTTGTTTTCAGGATTTGTTTATGTTGTCAGTAAGAACAAATGGGCAGAGCGGGGACGGTTCAAAAGTGCAAAGAAATAAATAAACCGAAGCATTGTTGATTTTAGTGTATTAATTAGATCTGTTGACAGCCGCAGTATTTCCATAATGGATTTTTATGCACACTTTGAAGTATTGGATTAGGGAAAGTTATTGCAAAATTTGAAAATCCATCCATCGTCTATTATCTATACACCGTTAAATCCTCACTGGGGTCATGGGGGGGCTGGAGTCTATCCCAGCTGACTCAGGGTGAAGGCAGGGGACACCCTGGACAGGTCACCAGTCTATCACAGGGCTACACTTAGAGACAGACAACCAAGCACACTCACATTCACACCTACGGACAATTTAGAATCACCAACTAACCTCATCATGTTTTTGGACTGTGTGGGAGGAAGCCGGAGAACCCGGAGAGAACCCACACTGCACGGGGAGAACATGCAAACTTCACGCAGAAAGATTTCAGGCATCGGACGCAAATCGAGGACCTTTTAGCTGCAAGGCGACTGTGCTAACCATTGAGCCAACGTGCAGCCCCAAGATTTGAAAGTACTTCCAAAAAATTCACAAAATTTCTGCTCATATGAGGTGGTTTTTGACTCCTTCAAAAATAGTTAACGTCTATTCGAACAGACGGACTCCCATGTCAGCTGGTCGATAGAAGTGAAATAATTACAACTTTTCCAATTCAAAACAATTTCTAAAGACTTCTCTCCATTTTTCTCTTTCAGATGACCAAAGTATTTCTTGTTTCTTCTTCTTCTTGAGGATGTTGAGCACCTGTCAAACAATTGATTTTGTTTGAGGCTTCTTCTATTATGTAATACACTCATGTGTAACACTATGCAGCCCAGTTTATCCACTTTATTCCTTTTTCTCTTGTAGCATTTTAAAAGTTCGCTTGACAGTTAAATGGAACCACGACGCCTAAAAACATAGATTAAGAGTCGTCCTTTAATGCCATGAAACAACAGTGGAATAAACGCATTAGTGTTCGAGACCAACACTAGAAAATGTAGAGTTTAAAAGAAGCCTGTGTCTAATTGACGTCCTGTTTTGTGTTACACTTGAGCGCAAGTTGCCTTTTTATGTCAGCCGCAAAAAAAATAATAAACCGCGAGTTTCGTGCAGTAAAAATGTAGCATAAAATGTGTCGGCTGCATTTAAAGTGTCACTTGAGGCATCAAGGCTGTCAGGCTGTTGCTGTTGAGATACGGCTACGGCTCCCCTGTTGCTCTTAATAAAACATGAGAGAAAATACAGTTTTCAAACATAAAACATTAAAGCAGGAGAAAAAAAAAAGAGAGAAGAGTCTCAGTATTGGAGGGGTAAAGCGATGAGCCTGCAGGTACTAAAGAAGATGAAGCCCTTGTATTTTAAATGAAACATAGTTAATGTCATCCGATATGTGACGCGTTCGTGCTCTGAACCAGCGAGTGTGAGACCTCTCATTTCTTCTGTAGGCATCAACACTCTGACAAATTACTTCTGGGTGCAGAGCGAATGTTTCCCAAGGTCAAAGCACTTGACAGCGTACATTCACATTGTCAAGGAGCCTGAGAGAAGCAATTTAGACTCTAAGAAGACAGCTATCAGTTCTCTGCTATGCTCTAAATTACCTTCGTTCTTGCAGGAGAATGAAGCACGACAGGAACCGAGACCCGCGTTTGAGCAGATGAAGGAGGAGGCCGAGTGCCGGCAGGTGAGGGGCAGCGGCTCCGGTCCCATGAGAGGCCTTCAGCGGCAGCGTGCGGACCTGGGTTTAACGCTCAGCAGACCTTGTAGAGCTCGCATATGGAGTAGATAATTGGAAAATGCATAGACATATTGAGCACAGGCTGAATGGTCAGCTTGGAAATTACAGAGTGTCTTGTGGGGGAAGTTTGGCTGCAGTGGACTCATGTTTATTTGCTTCAAATTACATCCGACTTCTCATTTCCCTTGAATCGTCATCATCATTATCGCCGCTGTGCGATCTCGTTAAAGCTCAGCTCCAAAGCTCGACTTTCCGATTAATCAAAGTCGTAATCGAAAAACACGCACGATGTGTTTGTTCTTAGATCCGCGGTGACTTTCTGTAATTATCTCCGTCATGAATAAACAAACATAAATCCACTTAGAAATTATATAAGAGGAAACTCGTAGCACTCTTTGACGGCATCAATGATTCATCAGTGGCCGTCGGTACATCTGATGGTACGCAGCAAAACAGACACTGTTAATTGTGATTTCAGCATGCTTAACAGTCTGGAACATGAACAAATGTTGGCAGAACAACAACAACAACAACAACAACAACAACAAACAGAGCTCCTCCAACCACCTAAAATCATGTAATCGTGCTGATATTTAAGCTCATAGATAGTTTTGTAAGACCCAAAAGTCTAAAAAGACACAATGTTTTTTTCATTGCTAAGTTGTTGTCCATGATTTTCATTACCAGCAGCACTCGAGCTGCATGGACTCCACCAGTTACTTCAAACCTGACAACCCTTGTTATCCGATAACAACGTGACAGCGTTCCAAAGAGCTTTTCATCGTTTCTCAGCCTTCAAGTGTCCTGTAAGTGTTCGGCGGGGTTGAGGTTAGCTGACTGTGGAGGAAAACCCGTAGCAGTCAGCTCTCCTTGGTCTTCATCAGCCTTCAAGTCAGAGCTTTGAGGTGTGTTTGGGCTCATTATCCTGCTGCAGCAGGAATTCTTCACCACCAAGATGCAAACCAGAAGATGCATCTGAAGAATGGAGAGCTGCTTCTCCTCGGTCTGGGCAACTGAGGCGGCGTAATGAAAATGAAAGCTTTATTTACAATATGTCATTACAAATCAGAAATAGTTATAAACATCAACTGAGGTCATTTGTTTTGTCCATCCTGTACACATGCTGCTGATACTATCAGACATGTCTAAATGGGATTCATCAGTAAAAATGACGTTTTCTATCATCCACTGCGAGATGCTGCTACGTCTTAGTCGACTTCAAGTGTTTGTCCTTGTTTCACCTCCCAAGAAGTGGGTTAGAGATGCTGCTTGTCCTCTGAGACTCGACTAGATCGCTTTCTTTTGACAGGGCTTCTGCTGATTGGAGTTTTCTTTGTTTAGCAAATACTATGTCTGTGATTTCATTGTTTTTTTTGTATCTTAGTGAACAAAGCACACTGTCCTGATCCTACTTCAGAGACAGCTGGTCCAGTTTCCCCCAAGGTGTTTTAAAGTCCAGCCATGCTTTAATGCGGAAAAAAGCTCCTCTTCAGCTTACAGAAGTATCTGACCTCCAGTGCTTACTCTTAGTTTTGGTTTCGCACCTCCACGATGCTGCTTAGTGAGCAATGTTCTGCTGGATGCTTGATGCCATATTTAACAAAGGTGAACAATGAGCTGCAAATTGACTCAAACAAGCCTCTGATGAGTCGATCAAACCCAACTCAAGGGAGTCTGACCTTTTGTACAAAGGACCAAACATGATCAATGCGGACATCGCCACATAAAGATGTAGTTAAATGGATCATTGGGGATCCATCCCTGGTTGCCACCTCACTTCACCACCTGCTTTGGTTCATGCATTCAAATCAATGAGATGGCATATCTACCAAAGACATCACTCTTTGAAAATGTATTACATTTAAATATGAGTCATAGGAAGGAACAAATGGAATCTTAACAAACTGTGCTGTTGAGTCACTTCTCAGAAAAAGAAGATCTGCTAAAATTGAAAATCTGATGGAAACTAGATAACAGGTTTCTTCTCTGCTTCGAGGAAGTTAGTCATAGCAGTCTAAGGCACTTTTCATTTTCTCCACATTTACAATGGAATAATTATGACATCAACTACTAATAGGATAAGGAGAAGTAAAAGGGTCAAGGGAGCTTTGTAGAGTACTTTTTCCTGTTATGCAGCACTGTTTCTTTGCCTGGTGGGTTTTACTTCCCCAACTATTTAATTAAAACAATAGATATTATTCAAAAGCTTAATTTTCAGGATGTTTGTATAATGGCAAGTTCTATCCAAGCATGACTCTCTAATCAAATACAATGTTTGGATGCTGCCTCGCAGATCAAGAGCGAGCTTTTATTATTTCACCAGCACACTGACATCTGAATGCGCTCCATTTTCGTTGAAGTGGAGAGGTGGAGAAATAAAATCAAAGAGTCGGGGCTTGGCACTGTCAGTTGCAATAACGTTAATGTCACTGTTGGAGTGCGGAAGGGAACCCGGCTTTGTTGGCACCCAAGTGCTCATCAACTTACGTGAGATTTCAGGGAGACTGGAGACATGAATTCATACCAAGCAGTTTTTGATTGTTCGCCGTCGGTGGTGCTCTTAATTCTGAAAAAAAAAAAAAAAAAAGAAAGAGCCAACCTAAGAAACTGGAAGACATTTCAGGTCAAGACTGATGTGACCTAAAATACACACTACATACTCTACAGGTCTCCATCTGATTTCATATATGTGCTATTTTGTGTCCTAAACAAAACATTATACTGTTACCAAAGAAAAACACTGTCAACCAACAACACCAAAGGCCTGCAGACTAACTTATCTGCTCATGACTGATGACACAATGAAAAAAGCCTGAGGAAACCTGGGCATGAGACAGCAAAGGCATCTTTCCTGCTCCCAGGGGGTGACCAGCTTAAATCAAAGTTCAGGCAAAAAGTTGCCATTTTGTTTTGTGTCAGAAAGAATTTAGCTTCAGGCTAAGCTATGACAAAAACAAAACAAACACAGTAAGGTTACACCAAAGAAAAAAAAGGCTTCTCATCCTTTCTAAAATTGTCATTTTTACCAAAGAAAAGACACAGTGTTGAAGCGAGCCCTGGAGGGTTTATACATGGACACCTGATTACAGTTCAGTTGTGAACTTATAGCACAACATTCCCCATTCATTGTCAAAGGCACAAATACTTTAATATTTCACAACTGAAAGAAGTGTAGTGGTTCTTCATGTGTTATCTTGTGTCATGATGCACAACAAAACAAGACATGAGGATGTGAATGCTAATCACAAATGCTTGCTATCCCATACAACTAAATACAATATTCCGCATGTGTTCAGCATTTCCCATTCATGTTATATTTTGTGTTATGGTTGTTGTTTTGTTGTGGTTCCATAGCATGACTTTCTCATAACTATCCTATGCTATAATGCGTCAAATCTGATTGAAGGAAACATCGTAGTTGCTCAGCTGTACAGCTCAGTGATGGTGCACAAATGATGATAATTAGCAGGGATGTGGAACTGAGTTTTTAAGGCTCTTACAAGGTGTGGATGCATTTCAGTGGTGATAGCAAACAGCGACGTACATTTTTTGAGCAGGAATGACCCGGTCTGATCTTTAAGATTCAGATCAGGCCCAGTCGATACATTTTTTCACTGATCAATATCGACATGAACCTAAGCCAGATCCTTTTTTTTTTTTTACTGCAAGACCACTATTTGTGGCAGGCTGTTAGGGATGCCAATTTGAACTTGCTGTCGTTAACACAATTCGATCACAGCAGACATTTGTCCTGAGCTGACATTGCTGATTCAGACAACAGGAAGAAGGCAGCGAGGGCAGCTCTGTTACGTATACCACCGGGGTATTAGAATGCTGCCCCAGTTGATCCCACCTTGTCTCAGATATAAGATCTGATTGAAGGCTATTAAGTATCACAGAAGATTTTGTCATGGTGGCCCATTGTTAGCTCAACCCTCCAAAATGCTCTCTCTTCGCCAACTATCAGTAGTCTGAGTGATTGCTTCCTTTGGTTCTCATGATGTCCATCTGGTGGTGCAACCTGGTACTACAGCTACGTTACAATAGTTGAAGTGTGCAGAAAATGGTGTTGCGTTGTATCGGCACATACTAAATTTTTAATGACTCGGAGTAGATGGGGACAAAAAACGTCATTGTGACAACCCCTACTTTAAGATGCATATATGTCAACTGAGCTCGTAGATGCATCGTTGATCTAGGAAGCAACAGCAGTAGCAGCAACAAACAAACACAAGTAGGGGTCCTCGGACCCTAAAAATAACAGTAGAGTGAACAGTTGAGTTCATGATGTATACGCGCCATCAAAATTCTTCCAGGTGTCACCACTAAGTAGCACTCTAGGTAACACCCCAAGGCGGTTATTTCAAGCAAACAGGAAGCCAGGCTAACCAAGCCCCCATGTGAATGAATGGGCAGAGAGCCATAACTGCAATTGTAATGGTCATCGGGATATGAAAACTGTATGTATAGAACCAACACTCAAATCTGATTAAAAAACAAAAACGCTTATAAGGTTTGAATGACTTTGCTCTGAAATAACGTTTAAAAAATGTTCTTCCTGACAAGTTATTTACCAAGAATAAACTCTTCACAAACTTCATAGTTTAGGATCTCCTAAAACACCAACAAGAAACATGGAAGGAGCAAATATATGCATAAAAATTCAGTTTCAATATCTGCGCTACTTAAATGTACTTCAGTATTGTATGGGGTTGGACTGAGCTGTTGAATCTGGATTTTACTTTAAAGTATTAAATACATTTTGTTTTATGTGGAAACGATTGTGTTTTAAACCTAATTTACAAGCTTAGTCAATGCAATTTGAAGTGTTTGGGTACCAAAAGTTGAATAAATGAAAGATGGTGTGTATCTGATACACTGCTGAGCCAACATTTTATAAACTCCTGCCTTGGTAGTTCCCCGACACTGTTATTGTGCAAATGAGCTGGATGTTCCTGGTTTGTCTGTTACAAAACAAATAAAAGGTTATGTTTTACAGGGAAGGATCAATGGAATTCTCCCTTAGATATCTGTTTTGTTATAATCAGAAGAATAAGATTCTGGACTCAAATGCACAGCTACGCCCACACAGGAGGAACGATTAAGAGATAGTTAATTATAATTGATCACGTTGGCGGCGAGGGAGGCTCCAGCGAGGTGATGCAGCGTCTGGCTGTGTCGAGGAGGAGCTGCAGGTGTGGTTTCCTGGGGGGTCTGGAGGTCAGGCAGGCTGTGACGAAGGCACTGAGCGTGACATGGAGCAGGTGTGCTGGCTAACTAACTGCATGGTGACTGGAGGAGCTGGAAACAGGCGCCTGGAGCTTACAGAGGGGTGTACGATGAAGAACGTTTGACATAGCCGGGCTTTCTTTGTGTAAGTCGGTTCAACAAACACTAAAGCCCCAGTCAGAGATAACGGGTATCATGACGGTGGTTTTAAACTTCCTTTGTTAACTCAGACTTTCTGCTTCAGACTCTGTGTATGGTCACATAGAAGGAGGCGTTTAAAGCATCATGTGACTCTTCTTCAGTCAACAGGTTGTTATAATGGAGAACAATGAGGAACATAAACATTCATGACGTGTAAAAGCGCCGCTATTGCAAATGATGCAAGACAGGAATGCTGATAGAAAACTGTTAAACATGTGTAATGTATATTTTGTTGACCAATGCACCCGCTTATTTCTAACTGGCAGCGGCACATTAAGTCGACTAAACTTCATACATTTAAACATGATGTCGTATTGAAGTGCATCATTTTTGGCCAAATCAAAGTGAAATTAATGTTCTTGGTTGAATATTCTCTGTAACAAACACCAGCAGAATAATCCATTTTAATTTGTTTTCTATCGGCTGCAGTGTAAACTAACCAAAAATAAAAACATATTTATGTGATTTCTGCATCGCCAACTACATACGTGTCGGGTTCCAACTACACAACTTTGCTAGTAACGCACAGCTCACCAGGTTTGCAGATAAAACACATTCCCTCAGCTGAGAATCTGTATCGCTCATAAAAAACCGTCAGGATTTGGTTGAAAGGAAACGCTTCTAAATCCGAAACTCTGAACATAACCTGCTCCTGACCAGGTTGGCACCACAGCATCAGTTACCATGGAGATCTAGCAGGTTAAAAGAGAACCACCTTCATGATACTGAAAACTCTGGCTTTAGGCTCAACATACCGCGATAACCCACGAATCTCGCTTCGTAGTAGAGCCCACAGGTGTCCAACTAAACGGTGAGCGCTGGCTGTGTTACTGGAAGGCTTGCGATGAGAACTTGGGCACGAGGAGTTGTAGAATTGCCAAAGAGCACAAGAAGTACACTGGATGTGCAGCGGTAAGGGTTGGCCGAGGCACCACCACAAGTCTGTGTGGAACAATCTGGCAAAGACTGAAGGTCTGAGCTGGAGATTTATGCAGCAGGATGTTGATTAAGAATGGAGTATGTCCTGTCAGTCATGCCCAGGTACATAAACAAAGACGGGCATACAGACAGATGAGGATGAAGAACAGACCGAAAACACAAAGGAAGAAGTGAGGAACTGCCAGGATCACAACATTATTTAGGATTCGCTCCCTTGTAGCATCTTTGCTTCCAGTTTCCTGACTTTAATTTCAATGACTGTCCTGTTTTTGTGTCAAGGAGCTGGAGGATGTGTTCGGTACTGCCTGGACGTATACATGCAGATTGGCTACTTTTGTCAAAGCAAACACAGGATGCAGTAAATATAACTATAAATCCAATTATTAGCCTCAGGAAATCAGGAAGTAAGTGGGTGGCATGACTAAAAGATGAGCTATTGATAGTCCTTCCTGCCATACTCTACCTCTAGATCCTCAGAACAGCTGCCTTTAGCTGCTCCACCATCAACCATGTCGGGTAAGTGAGATTGTGCCTTTATGGTAGCAGCTTCAAAGCTTTGGAACGGCTTTCGTCTTTCAATCAAATGTTCCTCCTCGACTGACACTTTTAAGAGAAATCTCCAGACGTACATGCTGTCAAAGGCTTTTGGTTGCTCTTAAGGGTTTTAATATTTTAGTATTTGATGTGTATTTTTAATTTCAAGACTGATCATACAAGTTGTCATTCTGTCTTGTTTATCAGTATTTTACATTTATTGAATTTACATGTTGTTTTCGGTTCATTGGCTCCATTACTCCAGTTATTGTCACTGTTGTGAAGACACTGTATGTGATTGAAAGTATAACATAATTTAATCTTTTGCACAAGTTTAGGTATTTGTTGTTTTCATTTGTTTATGAAACATGTATTTGCCACCATTGGATCTTATTTCTTATTCTCCAAAACCTGTACACTTCACTGTTTGTTCTATGATTCAATTACTTTGTCTTGTCAAAGATGTTTCGGTTGTAATCTTGTAGCTCTGCTCTGTTTCATAACATCAGTCGTTGCTTCATTGATGTTGTCTTATTACCTCGTGAGACACTTTGTAGCATGTTTTTTTTCAAAGTTATTCATTTTTCCATTTAGACAGCACATGCTTTTGTCACATCATTCTGACTCGTCAAACGAGCAAACACGCAGATGCAATTAATATAATTAACGTTGACGCTGCTCTATTGAGGTGACAGCGAGCAAACACAACGCCTAAACGGAGCGCAAACACGATCACCGTTCATAGCTACGCCTGTGTTTGACAAGTCAACAAGTTGAACAATTGCAGCATGGAGCTGCCTAATACCTATTTACATTAAACACCGTTTTTAAAAAAATATATTTATATATTTACAACTGTGGCTTCAAGCTGTCAATTATCTGCACATGAGTGGAAGACTTTCTGTCAGGTTGCATCACACTGAAGCTGTTGAGCTGCTGCTGCAGTCGCTGGAATGAGAAAGTGAAGTCTACCTGTGGTAATGGTTGCCAATCAGCCGATGAGACACCTCTGCAATCACTTCAAACAGCCAATCACCCGGCACTGCTGGCAAGCCATCAGCCACACAAACACACAAACACACACACACACACGCACACACTCCACACCACTGAGACAGTAATACAGCGCTATCGGCGATGCTAGAAACATGCAAAATAAACAGCTACAAAGCAGGCAAATAAGATGGTTTTATTTTCCATAATACTCTTATAGAGTAGCAATAAAAATGAGCACAATTTCGAAAAATTGTATATTTTGCCACAAAAAAAAAAAAGTGTCGACTGCAGATTGTCCCGAGCCGAGTCATACATATGGAACAGTATTTTCATGCATACAGATTGTGTTCTTCCCTCAGGGACGGAATGAGTTCAGGGTAGTGCTGTAGATATAGGAAATCAATAGGAGTAAGACATTGCCTCATGCTGATGCGTTAGAAAGGTCTCCATTTACATATTGTAAAGAAGTGTATGGTTTTTGATGCGAATCCTTCATCTTGCGATTTTCGGTAGTTTTTATGACTACCAATCACTTCTTGATACTTCTATCCCTTACGGGGCATGAAACAAGTGGTTTTAAATGTTAAAAAGTGACTATCATCCTTTGGGTCAAGAAAATTGCGAGATTATGTAAAACATGATGTTTTGCTTTAGTAAATAATAGATTAACTTGAAGCAGTTTTTCCGTTTGAAGGTCGACCTTTCGCATATGTGTTTTGCTCTTAATTTGCACAACGCAGCCTTTCCTCACAAGTGATTTAAGATAGTGCGGCTTGGCCTCTGTTAGAAAGGCCAGAGCGAATGCGCCCTGATCCAAGAGATTTACATAATGAAGAGAAAATCTTTTCAGCAGTTGCCATCAACAATCATATCTGTGGCAGGAAGACAGCGTGTGCTTGTTATTCAAAGGAAGTAAACTATTGAACACAGATGTAAGGCCTTCCAGCATCTGCACGCCAAGTCCAACACTCAGCATGACACTGAAAGCAACAAAGGGGCTTTATTTTATTTACACACTGTCATGTGGTGTTGCGAAATGTTTGTGATGTTGAGAAGGCTGTGAACTCTGGATTTCCCTGATGTATAAATTCAAGGCCAAAGTAATGCTCATGAGGAATCTGTTTTTGATTGAAGGAAGACAAATTGCTTTCTTTGCCAAGAACAAACTCTTCAGAACAAATTCTGCTTTAGTGATTTAAGATCCCCTCGAATAGCAAGAGATGGAAGGAGCGAATACATGCATGCAAATGAATGTTTGAATTCCTCCGCTTTTTATATCAGATGCGCCTCTTTAAAGTAATGTGTGGGCGTAGACCGGATTGTCAGATCTAAATTTTAATTTAAAAATATTGAATATATTGTATTTATCTCTGAGAGACTGTCTTTTAAAACAAGTTTAAAAGCTGAGCCAATATGACTTTACATACTGTTTGGGTACCGAAAGTTAAATGAATAAAAGATGGTGCATCCTGGAATGAAAAATTACAGCTCTGAGTTAAAGAAAGAAAACAACAGAATATTTGCACACTGTAAACCGATGCTCATATTTACTGAGACAACAAAAAAGAAACACTGCTGAGCCAAAGCATTATGACCGACACTAACTAATAGGCTGCTGGGAGTTTGGCTGCCACCAAAACAGCTCTGACACACCGAGTCCTGAACTCTAGCAGACCTCTGAAGGTGTCCTGTGGTTACCAGCAGCCTCTGGTGCTGATGAAGTCAACATGGAAGTGCCTAAAGCTGCAGTTCCCCGAATGTCCACTTTAGGCTCAAAAAGCAACTCAGTGCCATAGACTGTATAAAAGATGGACGTAGCTACCGTGAC
>NW_007578589.1:185726-191871 GCF_000690725.1 Stegastes partitus
GGAGGAGTCAGGCCCTGCCAAGAAGGCGACAGCCGGAGCCACCACCATGAGCTTCTGTTCAGGAAACCTGGGGGTTCGTCCATCTTTAGACAGTCTATGTTTGGCACCAAAATGTTAGCAGCAGATCCCTCAGCTCCGGTAAGTTGTTCCAGTTCATCCTTCAGCACAGTGTTGCCAGTTTGTCCCACCTGAGACCGCTGACAGAGCTCGCTGCAGCCGACCGGAGCAGTTCTTGCCATTTTGCTGCGACCCGGTCGTCTTGCCAAGGCCTGGCCGTTGCCACTGTCCCGTAGGTCTTTACGGCTGCCTGTGTCTGCTTCATACAACACACTTGACTATGAAACTTCACTTATTATCAAATATATCCCAGACACTGAAAACTTCAAATTCAACTTTAACCCAAAGTGGCAAAAGGTGTTTACAGCCACTTTTTGGAAAAAGAGTTAATTTGGATAATGTAAGAGCGAAAATTTCCAGACTTAGCAAACTTAACTCACACCTTGATCAGCTGCTTCCACGTTTTCATCGTCTTTGTCTTCAGGCAAGATGAAACATGACAGAAAAACTTTATTCTCTCCAAAGCAAATTATGGAATCAAGCTGAAATTGCATTTTCTCCTTTTTTGTTTTTTTATAAGTTTGTTTTAAATTCACTTAACAGTCATATGGAAGCACGCCTGTTGTTATTCACTTCTTCTGCGAGTGGTTAATGTTTAGGCTCAATAGTATATGACTCTGTTCGTTTAAAAAAACTATCAAATGTATTTCGATGAAGATATACTTCAGGACCTCCCTCCGTCTAGACACAGATATTGAAAAATGCACAGACAAAGCAGCACACAATGGACCCTCTGAATCTCAATTAATGGGAAAGTGCTGGCCTGCACAACAGTCAGTCCAAAACACTTTAATAAAGGATGGCAGTTATTTAATCACTTGTTTATTTGCTTATGTTTAAATGTCCTCCAAAACCAAACAGACTAATTGAACGGGGACATGAGCAGAGTTGAAGAGATGGAAATCTGGAAATTGAAGCCAGAGCAGAGGGAAATGTGAGAAATAAAAGCATCACTGGATCTCAGAGAAACTAAAATTAGCCACGATTCTTCTGAAATGTCTAGAAAAGTGTTCTCAGTATCGTAAATTTTCATGTTGGACTTTTAATAATATCATCCTTCAACATAGAAATATGCACTAAGGCTCACGAAGAGTTCAACACCACAGGTTTATGTTACTATCATTACTTTTAATCAAAGGCAGACAGATAATTTGTCAAAGTCCAGATTGGCCGAAGGACTGAACACAGTCAAGGGCTGTCAGATCCTCTGAACTGAGGATCGACTGGCTTCCAGCTGCTGGTCTAAATATTAATCAGTGTCTGTGTGAATCTGAGTAAAAGTGGTTGCTTAAGTCTGACCTTCAACGGCCTTTGCAACTGCCAATCACTGCGTATTTCAATCAATACCGTATCTAAATTTTTGCACAATATACACACATATATATATTGTTAAACTGCATGCATGTTAGTGTTAATAAATACAAATCATTTGGGGATTATCCTCACTGTAGGGCTTTTAGGTGTCCCTGTGTGCTGGGATTTACACCGATCAGCCTCAACAATAAAACTGCTGACAGCTGAAGTGAATAACGGTGATTGTCTTGTTACAGTGGCACCTGTCAGCGGGTGAGATATATTAGGCAGCAGTGAACAGTCAGTTTTTGAAGTTGATGCGTCGGAAGCAGGAAAAATGGGCAGCATAAGGACCTGAGTGACTTTGACACGGGCCAAATTGTGATGGCTTGTCGACGGAGTCAGAGCATCTTTAAAGCGGCAGGCCTTGTGGGGTTCTTCCTAGTGCGCAGTGACGACCAAAAGTGGTCCAAGGAAAGACAACCAGTGAACCTGTGACGGGGTCACGGGTTCACAAAGGCTTACTGATGCATGAGGGGAGTGAAGGCTGGCCCATGTGGTACTACAACCCAAGCTGGTGATAACCTTCATGCTGTGATGACGGAACAGTGTCAGGGTGTCGTAGCTTGCTGTGTACGAGACTGGAGACCAGTCAGAGAGGATTAGCGGATCCCTGTCTATCTATACCTACAACGGGAGCATGAGCATTAGAACTGGACCATGCAACAATCGAGGAAGGTGGCCTGGTCTGTGAACCATGGTGTTGCAAGGGGAAGAGATGGCAGCAGGATGCACTGTGGTGCTGTGAGTGATGTTCTGCTGGGAAACCTTTGATCGTGGTGTTAATGTGGATGTTCCGTGTGGCTAAACATTGTTGTTGACCACATACGAGGTGTGTCAGGAAAGTTCCAGGACTGGTGTCACAAAAGATATATTTCAAACTACAATCTATGAGTTTTCCCCTTCAGACGATCAACCAGCTCGTCTACAAAGAGATCCTGCGGCGTTTTCTTCGTTCAAGAAGAGGTAAGAGTTGTGGCAGGACAAGTCGTGGCTGCTTCACCATGACAACCTGTTCACAACGCCCTGAGCATCCCACAGTTCCTGGCTGAGAAGAACATCGCTGTGCTGGAGCAACCTCCCTACTCACCCCACCTGGCTCCATGGGATTGTTTCCTCTTCCCCAAACTCAAGGGGGTCATCAAGGGGACCTGTTTTGAAGACGACATCAAGATGGCTGTGATGACGGAGCTGAGGAGGATCCTTCCAGGAGTGCATGGTGGTGTGGCAGAGCAAGCTGGGGAAGCGTGTTAGACTCCAGGGGGATTATGTAAAAGGGGAAAACTTGTAGTTTGTAGTTTGGGTTTGAAATATATCCTTTGTGACACCAGTCCTGACACATTTATGACATGCCTCATATCACCCTTCTTAGCAACTGTATCAGCTGATGGAAATGGAGTTTTTCAGCAGGATGATGCTCCCTGAACCACACTGATCCGGAACGGTTTGAGATACATGACTCGGAGTTTTAGTTGCTGACTTGGCATCCAAATTCCCCAGATCTCAATCAACCATGCGTCTATGAGATGTGCTGGAAAAACAAGGCCGATCTATGGATCCCCATCTCACAAGCTCCAGGACTTAGAGGATCTGCTGCTAACATCTTGGTGTCTTAAACCACCTTGTGGAGTCCATGCCTCAACAATATATTTTAAAATGTGAGGAAGAAACAGGAGCATTAATAACATGGGGAGAAAGCATAAAGAAAAGAGTCAAAATTTTTGAAGTGGAAAAAAGAAATTTCCTGACAAAAACAAACCTGAAAGCAGTGACGGGCAATGCCTCTAAATAGAGAGTCGTCTGGTGGCAGTCGTGCCAGCTGCAGCAGCAGAGAGGAGGAGGGAGGCTGAGCTGTGGGATCTGACGATATGAGCTGCAAGACAGCAAGCAGGGGAAGTCAAGAAACAAGCCTCAGCTGCCTGCTCAGGTTTGCTCATTTATCACTAACCATGGTTATCAACTGTTAAAAAACTAACTGTGTCACGATGCATCACATAAACCAGACATGTAAGATATTATATCAGCACTGCTGTGAAGAAAAGATTGCTATGATTGCACTGAATGATACAGTCCCAGTGCAGCCAGCCAGAAAAGTAATTACTTTCGAAAGAGTTTCTCTACGAATGCATTTATTCACGAGGAGGATACACCTGCACGACAGACTGTCTCCGAGGAAGGACTGCTCAGCTGGAAACACGGAAAGAAAGAAAGAAATACAAGCCGGGAACAGCCAGCGCTCAGTTGACATTATCTTAAGGCACTCTGCGCTTAAGACCGACAATATTGAACTAGACTTTAATCTTTTTTTTTTTTTTTTTGAGAAATGATGTTTTTTCTCTGGTACAGCAGACGGCTTGGAATTGCGAACACACTGGGTATGTAGCTTCTGCTGATCCGAGTCTCATTCAAAATAACTAAAGATGTATTTCGATGATGTCGTGTTGTCGTCACCATCTCTACCAATGACGATCTACCCGACACGACTCAGGCAGAAATCATGGTACGGAGGATGTGACGCATTTGTGCTACGTTTAGTCACCGATATTCATGCTACATGATTTCATTGTGATGAAGTCGCTGCTTAGCCTTAATGCTCATTGCTGACGTAACATCAGATGAGTCAACTGTCTATCAGCGATGGAGCTAGACAGTCTTCACAGAGCTGACCAGGTTGAGACCATTACTCACACTGTGATGCCACAGACACTGAAAACTCAGATTTTTTTCCTTTTTTTGGTCACTTCTATGATCGACCTTTGCAGACATGACTGTCATGTAGAGGTACACCACGAGGACTTATACACAGGAAGCTTTATGTAATCAGAAACAAATCAGTAACAGTTGTTTGAAGCTGTGCTCTTTCATTTGCTTGTATTATAATTTAAATTATGTTAGACTTCAGCCTGAGGTATCTGTGGTCGCCATGGGCAACCCCTGCTACCTATACAGCTACTGAGGCTTTTGTCTGGGGTCAAAACAATAACTTAAAACTGAAAAGACAAGCTGAACTCCTAACTTATTTTTAAATACAGTCGTGACTTGATAATCCGACACTAAATGTAAAATCTTCTTTTATGTTGGATAGCAAGGCTGTCCGATTGTCAAGACAGAGGTCGAGATACAAGGAGGGCTCGATGCTGGAAGGCTCATTTGTTGTTAATATTTATTGTTTATAGCTGTTATAATAAACTATCTACGTATATGATATCATTATGATTTCTATGTTGATTGATAGGTGTCTTTTATGAAGTGTACCAATCTGTCCTGGGAACATTTTGGATGTTCGAGCTTGTACTGAGCTTTTTTCACCACTACTGCTATCGCTGGGTGGGTCGCTCCATGACAGTGCACAACGTGGTCTATGACTTCTTGAATGCTGGTGAAAACTTGTTTTGTAACAAACTGACTCAATCAGTTGGGCAAACTCACTCAATTAGTGGGACTAGTGTATTGTTAGAACACTACGCATCGCTGGATTTCACGCCTAACTGACCGGTGCGCTTGTGCATGGGCACGTCGGTTGAATTGAATTGAATGCCTTTATTGTCATTATACACATGTACAATGAGATTAAGAGCAGCTCCTTCAGTGCAACATAGAATAAAGAACAAAATAAAGAGCAAAAAAACAAAATAGACGAGATTTCAATATAAAATAAGATAAGTTATATATACAGTATGAATTTTAGAAAAATATTGCACAGCATGGTCAGTGGTGATACGGCACATTTAAATAGAGTTCACAGTAGGTGGTTGTGAGGTAGATTGAGGGGTTGGTGGACTGTGATGTCAGTGCATGAGGACATCAGAGGTAAGTAAATCTGTCGGATTGTTCAGTCATATAATACACCGTTTTCCTTATTTGTGACTTAAAATGTCGTGTCGGAATCCAAGGCTGTCGGTATGTTAAGGCTATTTTTTATGGTTTCGTGTGTTTATCCTAAAAACCTGTCGGATTGTTAAGCGTTGGAATGTCAAGTCACGACTGTAGTTCTGACTGTCCAGCTGTCTATTCTGGAAATTACAGGATTTAAAAAACAAAATGAATGATAAAAAATGTTTTTGAAGCTATTGTATGAATGAAATGTTTAAACTTTTGCCGACTATTTTGTTTTATTTAAAGTTTGTTCAGGATGATTTATTATCACATTCTGTGCCGGTGTAATAATGTGACGATTACACTGAATAAAACATCCGGTATTATGCGGCCCAGGGACACAGACTGTTTCATTAAATACATTAGACCCGTTAAATAATCGTCATCTATAGAGCTTTTGCTCCGGCACGTTCTTTGAAATCAGGTTGATGACTATACATCAGGTCTTTCTGTTCATGTGTTAATGACACGCATTATCTCAGACGGCGCTGATCGGACTCTAATGAATCCCATTACACAAGTTTGAGGCGCCACCTTGGTCGTGTGTCATCTGCCTTTAGTCAGACACCTCATATTGAATTTTAACAGGAACCGCTCGCTGGTACAACTCGTCTCATCATCACACTCCAGCAGCTTCAAAATCATAATGAGTAGTGAGCTACGAGCAGCCGCCGCAATTATGGGGTGAAGTTAGATGAATTTGTTACCGACTGACTGACGTCATTCGTGGACCACGTGGATCCTGCAGGAGCTTTGTCTCGGGGAACAAAGGCAAGCAGGAGAAAACTGTCTGAATGGA